>NC_081415.1:528299402-528464402 GCF_030272615.1 Cryptomeria japonica
TCTTTCCTTGTGTCAACCACGTTCTTAAGATTTTTCCTAATCTTAGCCATAGACTGCTCCACCTTTTCAATCCTTTGTTCATGATTGTATTTCATCGCCTCAACGTCCTAGGAGAGTTTTAGGGTCATAATCTTGAGATTCATAGGTTTGTTGGGCTCAGGGGAAGTAGTGAAGATATCAATATTCTCTTTAACCCCCATTTTGAGGTTATCAATTTCATGCTCAACCTACTTCCAGTGCCTCTCCTGGCTTCTAGTAGCTTGCATAACCAGATTCATCAGGTTACCAGTCCTCTGAATCCCATTGTTCTTTTTCTTGGCTGTGGTCCCCTATTTTTCTTTCAGGACATTGATAGGAATGTCCAATTTAATTCCCTAATCTATAATCTTTGGGCTATGGTCCTTAGCCACCATCTTTTTCTTTTCAGAGAGGGGCTCGGCCATAGAGATCAATTTACTGGTGGTTTTGTATTTTTTATCTGCCCATCTGGGAGGATTCTTGCTGCCAAACATCCTAGGGGTGTCCATCATCTCGCCTTCATCTACAAGTTTCTATTCAGGGTCATCAAAAGGAACCCCACTTTCTTCCAAGTCTATTTCTGAGTCAAAGACATCCTTGATATGAGTCTACAGGCCAATCTCAAAAAGAGGGGGCACAATTTCAAGGGATTTAGCGTGCTCCATGATGAGGAAAATAAGTCCCTCATGGAGAACAGGGTTGTTAGGGTTCTCCAATTTTTTTTCCTGGCTATTTTCAAGGGAGGAGGCCAGATAGAAGGGAACAAAGATGATTTTACCATGCCTAAAATGATTTAAGATAGTGAAATGGTAGGTAAAGATGCTGGCATACCTGCCATCGAGAGAAATATATCTCATTATAAACTTGGCCATGTCAGCCTAGGGGGGCTGAGATCTTTTCTATTGTAGTCACCATTGGCCATCTTGGTGACTCTAGAGTACTGCTTGTCTTTGTCAAAGAAACTTGACAAGTCCTCCCCGATTTTCGTATCCCTGTAAAATCTTCTGCCAGTCATAGCCAGACCAGTGACTGTCGCCACCAAAGTTTCATCAATATGATAATCGATGCCATAAGCCCTAAGAATCCCTTTTTTCCATCCATTGACAAAGGCCTTTGTAAGCAGAGGAGAAGGGTCATGAATTCAGTCCAAGTAGGGGATGAGTCCCCCATTGAAAACTTCCTACCACACATCTTTGTTCTTCTTCTATTTCTTGCAAGTAGAGGGCTCTTGTTTGTTCTTATCTCCTCCAATTATAAGCCTAGTCGCCAAATAGCAGAAAATGGGGCTCACCAAAGAAGCCACTGACGAGTCATAGAAAATGGGCCAACCCACAAAATTTCCAAATAGTAACAAAAAGGCCACACAATAAGGCAAGAAATCCAGTCGCCGAGGAGGTTTCCAGATCTTTGATTAGGGAAAACAAAAAAAAACCATTTTCCCATCAACTCAGTCAAGTGATGATGAGAGATCATTAATAAACATAGTAATCATCATGTGCCAGCTCGCACATATTTTTGGGGAAAGTATCCTTGCTACTCCACCAATTGGTTGCCATGTATCCCACCGTCACATTGGCCAATAGATCTGCCCGTTTGTTGTCTTTCTGGTATATGTGCGAGTTTCTAAAATCTGCTAGCTCATTAATTATATTTTGACAATCCTCGATTAGGTTGGGTGTCATCTAGCTAGGGTTCGTGCATCGAGTCAGACAATTGACAGTGTTTAGCGAGTCAGACTCCAGCTGGACTTTAGTAAACCTTCTCTTTTATCCATGCGTAACCCAATGTGGGCAGTTTTGGCTTCTTCATAGTGGTTGGAGTGGGTGCCCAGAGCGAGTGGGACTGCAGAAACCAATGGACCAGATTGATTCCACCGCAGAAACTAGCATAAACGAACAAACCAGAATGGGGGTAAGTATGAGATGTTATATAAGTGTCACATGAGAGATAAATTAAGGATGAAAAATGATAAAGAAACAAATTACACTTATGGGCTTCCTTAGATGCTTAATATCTATTGTAGATAATGCATAATTCATATAAATATAAATGGAAGATATGGTATAAAGACCAAGCCAATTAGGATTAAATTTTCCTTTGTGTCACAACCCTCCTTTATCACTTTTTTTTGATCTAAATACAAAACTCTATTTATATTCTTTGGATGAATTATTGAATGAATATTGTAAGGGAATAAAAATAATAAACCACACACACATGGAAAATGCATATATATTTTAATTTGTTATTTAATTTCCCTCACCCAAATTAAGGCACATGTTGTAGGAGGAATAAGAAGCTTCTAGAGGCTTCCCCACCTCCTTGCATGTAACTCCTCCCACTAAGCCTAATTAATTTGCATGGAGGCCAAATTGGGAGAGAATCTATTTTTTTCCAATTAATAATTAGGTAGTGGGAATTTGAAATTTCTTTTATAAAATAGGTACAAGTTTCAAAAATGGGAGTTAGCTATTCCATAAGAAATTTCTGCAAGTTGAATTCTCTTTTGTAGTCCACTTTCATTGGCAGCTAAGATTTTTGTTGGGAGGATTTCTCTTCAATTTGGAGGATCAAGGAAGACTCTACACCATCTTCAAGCATCCAGGTTCCTTCAACTTAGTTCATGCATCTCATTTTTATGGTAGATTAGATTTGATTAGATTAATTATGAGTATGAAATTCATTTGTATTTTGTTAAAGAATTAGTTTAGATTTTGTAGAAAATGAGAGTCATGGTTTAAATAAGATTCATTGTTAAATTTCTTGATATGAAATTAGTTTTAGATTTTGTAAAGAATGAGATTTATGGCTTAAATGAAATTCATTGTTTAAAATTTTGATAAGAAATTTGTTTCAGATTTTGTAGAATGAGATTCATTGTTTAAATCCTTAGTTTCTGATTTTGTAGAAAATAAGATTCATTGTTTTAATTCTGATAAGAAATTAGTTTCAGATTGAAAGAAGTAGAGTAAATGGAAAATAGATTCATTATCTTCAGTTTATTTTGATAAAAATAAGATCTCCCTGTGTGTACAAACAATTTTCTCTATAGACAAATCTCCCTGTGTGTATAAATAAATCTCCCCTCTCTGTGAATGAATTTTCCCTATGTAAAGAAATGAATTCCTTTCTCTGTGAATGAATTTTCCCTGTGTAAAGAAATGAATTCCTTTCTCTGTGAATGAATTTCCCTATGTAGAGAACAAAAGAAAAGAAACAAAAGAAATAATCTATTTCTTCCTCTGTGAAAGAATTTCCCTGTGTGAAAAAGAAAAGAAATAAACCATTCCTTTTCCTATGAAAGAATTTCTCTGTGTGAAATAATCTATTTCTTTCTCTGTGAATGAATTTCCCTGTGTAGAAAACAAAGGAAATGGAAAAAAAAAAAAAAATCCCTCTGGTTACTGCTTCATTTATTTCCTGAAAATTAATCTACAAACATTGTTAATTACCTATTATTACCTTGCTCTGAGTAATCTTCAATAACTCATTAAAAATAATTATAATACTCCTGTATAAGAAAAAAAAAAATGATAATAATAATATTATAACATTTATGTACTTATATATATATATATATATATATGCATTATAACATTTATGTACTTATAAATATATATATATATATAAATATATATATATATACATATATAAATAAAAAACCCAAAAGCAAGAAAACCCCATCGAACGTAGAAAAATCTCCTTATGCCTCCGTAACGCACGACTTTCCACGTGCTTGGGTCGCTGTTTGCATGGACGGTTTCAATAAACCGTCGCAGGGGTACGGTGGGGGCCCACGACATCCCCTCATCCCTGCGGACCTGTGCATGCAGGGCTGCAGGGGTGATGGGACCCGTGGTCCCCACCCCGCAGCCCTCCTTATTATCATAAACAAATGCAAGCCTTTGCCATTAAATTTTAAAATTTGTTTGTTTTAGTATTTCAAAAATTGAAGTTTAATTTGTTTTCTAAAAAAAAAAAAATGATAATCTAAGTTAATTACCATTTAGTTAATTTTTTTTAAAAGTTGATAATAATGACATTTAGGATATGATGATTTTTTTTTCTCCTTAGTGTAAATTTAAGGATATTGACTTTCAATTAAAAATGGGATTAATGTGTAGCAAGATTGTAATTAAACTATCCCTAATAGACTTTAAAATTGTAGACTATATTCTTCTAAAAATTAAGAAATCATTGGGACACTTGATTGGTCCTTGGAGATTAACTTACCTTATTATAAATATTTAGATTTAATCGTCATTTTGGACTCGCTAAGTCATCTTACATCATGGATTAATTGCTTTCGTTCATAGCATGCGAATTACTATATCTTTCATGCAATTACTATTATGCAAGTTTCATTTGTATGCAAATTACACTTCAAGTAGTTACTTCCATTATTTACGCTTTCATTTTGTTATTCGTAGTTAGAAAAATAAATAAAGGAAGTTGGAAAACCAAAACTAGCAGCGTTCGGTATATATGGTGCCTCTGGGTCACGCTTACGGGTAATGCCGTCGTGTTGAACTACTGCACTTAACGCCTAATAAAGCTGCATTAACGACGTCTGTGGCATCGTCCCTATAAATCGTCGGGGAGTAATAAGGGACATTTGGAAGTTAAAATCCAAGGGGCGGGTAATCCCTCTTGGATCGATAATTTAATAAGATAACTTTTAAATGAATTCCACATCCGTTGAGATAAACCATAGTAAACCCCTCTTAGGGATGGTCAAGTTAAGAGCTCTCGTGAAATTTACTTTATTTATTTAATTGTTTATTCACCTCAAGGGGATATTGGTGATTTGCAATTGGGTGACGCTCATGATAAGTATTAGGTTCTAGTTATTTTGTTTAGGCCACAAGCAATAGGCCATCTTGAGCCTTCGCTTAAGCGCTACCTTCGTGGGTAGCAACCGCAGAGAAACTGTCTGGGACACTGACCCTAGAAAGGGTTGCGTACCCACAAATCAGTTTACATCAAACCATAGATTAGAAAATAGAACTACATACTTTACGCCTTGATCCCGTGCCGAAGCGGGTATGTAGGCAGTCTTGGGACGGAGTTGTCCCTCGTACTCAGGTGTTCGTGGGTGGGGTCTAGGCTTGGTTGAGTAAGAATCCTAAATGAAAGATCAGATAATCAAACTTAATTCAATGCATACTCGGAAGGAATCCCGTATGGATTCGCTTGACTTCCCGAGGCTTTAAGCCAAATTCCGAGGCGGAATTCAAGCTTGTATTATTTTCTTATTACTCCTAAGGACGGCGACCTCGGTGCATTCTTGTTAGAAGAATGTAGTACTTAGTGAGTGGCTCAGGACCCGAATGGTCCCGATGAGTCTAAGTCTCTGGCCAGAGCATCTCCTATCCCGTTTGGATGGATGCCTACCCCGTATGGGTAGATGCCTATCCCGTATTGGATAGATGGAATTTACGTCCCGTATGGACAACTGCCTAACCCGTATGGTTAGAAGCTCATCCTGAATGGATGAATGCCCAATCCTATTTGGATGGATGCCCAAAGTATGCAATTGAATAAAACATAAATAGAAAAAAAAATATATACTCAATTTTTGTTGGATGAATTATGTTGGGTTATTACACTTTGGTACTATTTCTCGTGTTTATATTATGGTGTGCCAATCATCTACTAGGAAAGAATGATGAAGAAAACTTGATTATATCTATTATTAAGAGAATTTTACTAAGATTGAGATGTTTAAGATGATTAATGAGATTATCATTAAGCATCTCAAGCTATTGGAAAAAAAAACACTTTTTTCTTATGTAGATTATCATTAATAAGTCCTTGAAGGGAAATTTGCAAAGACATTATTTCTATGGCCAAATGAATGATGGCATACATGATTATATAAGGTATAATAGAAGACATATAAATTATCTTTTGATATGCACATTATGTATAAAAGAGTTGTGTGTTCCAATATTGACAATACTTGTTTAAAAAATTAAGAAGTTTTTTTTAAATTTTTTTATTTGAATCCTCATTTTGACCATTAGATTAAAGGTTGTAAGGTGTACAAAATCAATGTTGAATGTACAATTTATCAAGGAAATAATTTAAATATTTATTCTAAAATATAAAACCATATCTAAAAATAAAAGTTGAAGGGATTATAAAATAAGAAATGTGTTATTGAGAACAAATCTACATATCAATTCAACAATCATGAATCAAATTGGAAGACACTCAATAATTTTTTAAAAATAATTGATAGTACAGAAATAATCCAACAATGGATTTGAGAATAATGTAGTGAAATTTTACCTTTTGTATTCAATAACCACATGGAAAATTATGAACAAGAAATGTAATCATGGAGTTCCTATTTAGGAGCTTGGATAATATTTCTATGTTACTCAGGTTAAGAGAATTTGTTGACAAATCAAAATGAACATTTTCTAAAACTAACCAATATTTTCCCCTGTAAATAAGTTTCTAGACTAAGGATCCACCACTAAAATGATCCACAAGCACCTAAATGGACCTCTTGAAATGCAGATTGTATTTTAGATTTAGTTAGACAATTGCGAAGACACTTGATGAACAATCAGTGAAGGAACTAAAATTGGGATGACATGATTGCTCAAACTTCCATTAAGGAGGAATGAAAAATTATCAATAATATTTGGAGTGTATGGTGCACCAAGAAACCCTACAACATTTTAAAAATACTCATCCCACTCTACTAAAACTAGAGGGTAACTA
The DNA here is from genome assembly GCF_030272615.1 of Cryptomeria japonica. NCBI lineage: Eukaryota > Viridiplantae > Streptophyta > Pinopsida > Cupressales > Cupressaceae > Cryptomeria > Cryptomeria japonica. The sequence goes on from NC_081415.1 coordinate 528,306,156, forward strand.
TCAACTTACTTAAATAAACTAATCTCTGAAGAAGTATGAGTTGAACAAGTATCAAAAAATGTCTCAAAAAACTTTGTGGATAATTGAAGCATGTATAGGTTCAAGTGACCTAACCTCCCCTTATATTTCTAATCCACTCTCAATTCAAGACAGGTAGGACCAATTAATGAAACTGCATGCTTAGTGGGGGGAAAATGAGAGAACTCATACAATTGGGATGAATGATCAACACTACTAACTACAACAAATTCTCTACTTTAGTACTCTTGAACAGAGATTCCAAAATGCAACAATAAATTCATGGTATGTTGCAATTACACTAATAAACTAATTTTTATTTTATGAAAGATAACACACAATATGTTACGAATATTTTTTATTTCATCTTCTTTAAAAGAAAACAAAGAATCAAACTCTCCTAAATTTGGGCTCAGTGTATTTTACACTCTTGAAGGGAGATGGCAAAATGCAACAACAAATTCATGATATGTTGCAACACAAACCCTAACCATTATTTCTACCAATGCTCTAAAAAAACACATATTCTCTAATGATCTAATTGGATTAAGTACAACATGAAAGAAATTTTTTGAAACATTTATGACTCATGGGATGCAATAAAAAGATTAAGAAAAATTCGTTGAAAATAAGGCATAAGGTATGGTAGTAAAAAAATACATATTAAAAGAGAGGGAGAACGCCTATCTATAACTATTCTAATTTAATCACCACAAATATATTTTTATTTTTATGTTTTCTATTCAATTTTTTTATCATAAGCAACGTTCCCAATTAAGAAGAAGAATAGTTCAAATTTCCCAAATATCAAAAATTTAATACTACATTACTACATTAATATGTACCATTATCTAACATCCCACATATATATAGAGACAAATGGCATTCTCTTAATAATATTATAATTCATGGGTTGGACTTGAAGCTATTTAAAAATCATGAATGTAGAATATGTATTCATCATAGAAAATTAATTGCTAATATTCATTCTATTATACTTGTCCTTGCTCATTTATTTCCAAAGTAAATGCAATGGAACATGTGTGAATGCTTTTACTAACTAATATTAATAATTTTATATTATTTTATCTATTTTGATTATCTACATTTTGTGTGTAGAACATAAATGAAGATGTTCAAATGTTATCATCATATTAATAATTTTAATAAATAAAAAACCATGATCTTTAATATTTTGATGAGTAAGCAAATAATTTCTCAAATGTTTGGTTTTAATTCAAATAATACCCTTAAGCTCACTGACAAATTGTCTAAAGCAAGCTTGACAAAAAATAATCAACAAAGTAAAATTGGTGAAAAGGGATAAAAACATAATTTGAATTCCTATGTAATGAGAATTTTAGGAATAACTTTCTTCTACCTTAAAGAATATATGCTAGCAAAACATTTGTTACTCAAACATTCTATTCAACAACTGTGAAATCCATGCATATAAATTTTTAGTTTGCCCATAAATTGTGATGAAACCAATAATAAGAAAAAATATTCAAGATAAATATAATTATGGTTCAAGGCAAATGTCTCTCTTTTAAATAAAATAGAATATACAATTTATTGTGGGATCACCAAATATTTATTTGTGGAATGCTTAGATCTTCCAACATCATCTATGAAGTCCAACATATTGATATAAGAGATATTAGATGATCTAACCATTTGACCCTTTCCCATTTGAAAGAACCGATCAACACCAATTTTAAGAAGAGAATATGCAATTGTCGTGTTGACATTGATGTTGTTGATTTGTCTTACTATCAAGGGGGGAGTGTTGTCATTTGTTGTCAGCCTACAATTTGCATTGGGTTTTGAAATATGTTTGGGTAAAATATGAGGAGATAGTCATTATTGATTGCAATCACTTTGGAGTTTGGATATCCACCTTTCTTGGTGTTTGATGTCTATATTTATTGTGATGTTTTAATGGTCATAAGTTGTTGATTGGTAGCATGATGATGATGGTTAGGATAAACGCTCTTGTTTAGACTAATGCTATTTCCAAAATGTTTAAAGTATGAGGAGATGTGATATGAATAAAAGAGTATTAATGAGGAGATTTTTAGACTTAGAAATGATTTTTATGCTATGTGGACATGGCACTACATTTTTAGGTTCTTAGTGTTGTAGTTGATGTGGATATTGATAGTTATTTGTTGATAGTCTGGCTATATATGAAGTGAATTTGGCTAGTATAGAAAATAAAATGCATTTATCCATATTGATGTTTTAGGTGCTATGACTTAGATGACATGATTGTAAGGTTTGTGTGTTGTGGTGTTGTGGAAGAGGTTTTATTAATGTTCTATTTTTGGGATTGTGTTCCCTGGTATTCTAGCAATATACTGATCTTTTTATTTGTTTCTATCACACCAATATGCATAGATGTGATAGTGAGATAAAAGAAATATTCATTTAAACAACTACAAACAATGGAGAGGTTATTTTGTGGAATTTGTTGGAGCTTTAGGGGGGATAGGAGTTATTTGAAATCTACTCAAAATAGAAGGCTAAATTATGGAAGATAATAAGATGGATATTTATGAAATATAGAATGATTCATAGCAATGAAGTTTTTTTCATCATTAATGTATATTTTCCAATCCCAACTATTCAGAAAAGCGAGTTGTGGCAGAAATTGTGAGCTTTAGAGGGGAAAAAGGTATTACAGTAGGGGATCTTAATGCCATCAGAAATAATTAGGAAAAGATGGGTGGTTTATGGAGAGTAACAACATCACAACCCTATCCTTTATTTTTTAACTCTTGATAGATATTCTAAGCCTTCTCAAAGGAAGTTTGTGGAACCTTTGTTTAAACCTCATATAAAAAAGTGAATAATTTCATCTAATTTAACATAGTTGTGAATCTAGAAACCAAAAAAATTGTTCCATAATAGAGACAACATAACACCTTTCAAAAGATATAGAAATTAAAAGTCAAGGATTTTGACTTATTAATCAGATATCTAAATTCAATTTTAATATTTTAATATTAAAATATTTCTCCTCTACTTTGTTCATATTTCTACTCTCACGTTCTCCATAGTTTTCCTTTTTTTAATGTTTTATCTACTTGAGATTTTCAAAAAATGGATAATTAACACAAAAAAATAATATTGAGCATAAAGACATTCACATTTCAACATTTGTTGTTCTAGAACTGAATTGAACACACATACACATATTTTATGATTAGTAAGAATATTTTTGGATTACCACTAACAAAATAACAACTTCAAATAGAAAGTCACTAGGATTGATATTCCAATTAAAGAATAGGCTAGAAGTACTCTTTAATGCCCAATAACAATAATTCAGTTTTAAGAGTCAAATGAAAAAAATGTATATTCTATTATAAGCTGATTCATTTTTAACTCCTAAAGAAATAAATAACAAATTTAATTTGATTTAATTAAAAATCCCTTTATTCTATTTGTTTCCTCGTTCAGAGTGTCCAATATTTGCATTTTGGTTTTCATTCCCAATCACATAAAACATATGGAAAAGTACCCCCAAAAGTCTCTTTCACTAACGAGGATGTTACAGATTGTAAATTCTATCCTTTTCTATTAAAATTTTGTGTGTAAGATCTAAACATATCTAAAAATTCATTAGGGGAACTCCTAATACAATAAGCAATAGGAAGTAGGAGATAGCTATCCATCCAAAAAAATGGCATGGTATGGCATGACCATACCTGTGCTCATACATCAAATAGACATAAAATAACTAAGATGACATGGCATTAGGAAACAAACATTAGTAAACAGTGGCAAGTTATAATCAGCATTAGACAAACTTTGAATGAATGAAAGATAAAGTGTAGAAGGAAACCATTTGAGGACTAATCTATGTGAGAAAAGTGATGGGAGGGTGGGAAAATAATCAATAATGACTTGAGTGGGAAAGGGATACAAAATAAAACACTACACCATAAATAGAAAATGAAAACTAAGGATAACATGTCACAAGAAAATGAGATAAGTAGAGGTTGTCTGAACAACATGTCATGTTTGCATTTGTTGGCCTAAGTAGGATGACAAAGTGGGTTGAAGGGAAATACAAAATGTAGAAAAATAAGAATCATTTTTTGTATAAAATCAAGAGCATTTCCATTTTTTTTGTTGGTTCATAACTTGTATATAAATTAATAGATTTGGAGGGTTTAATATATTTGGAGGGATTAATAAGGTTCCAAGGTGCAAAATATAATTATTTAATAACTTCTCTGATCTCAATTACACTCAAGAACATTCAATTCAGGTGAGAAAGAAACCAAGTATTAATCCAGAATTGGAGAAGAAGTGAATTCAAGTTCATGAATTCAAGATGGCATTCATGATCAACCTTTTATGAACACTCTACAAGAGATCCTAAAATATTGCATGAGGATGCAAACAAGCTTCATTAAGGTTAATTCCAAAACCGAGATTTGACCTAAGGAAAATCCCTATCCACAACCCTTTTCCTGTATTTATATGTATAGGAAATAGACTCAGGAGTTGCAATTAGAGATTTAGATAGAGTTGATAATGATGAACAGGTCAACATTTGATAGAGCAAAATTTAAAGGATGACATTAAATCTCTGATACGCGATCTTAAATATTCAACTCAAACTTCTTTTGTCCATATCTCAATTGGTAGCTCTATGGGATATCTATACCAGTTTTCTTTTGTTATTTAGCTTCAATTATCCCTTATTTTATTCTAATTTCACAATTACAGATCCAATTTTAAGTATAAAGAGAGTAACAAACAATAACCAATTAATCTAATTAGAAATTTAGCCCTTTTCATTCTTCGATTGTGGCTATCTAATCTATTGGATTCACCACGCTTTCAATGTTTTGGCTAGTTTGTGTTGTTAGTGGTTTTGTATTTTTTTAATTGGTGAAACTCTAATTCCAAATTACCCCATTACATTTTGGGAAACCCAAAGTATTCCTTCATCTTATTTCTGATGTATTGTCTTAGATCTAATTTGTATGTGCTTTAACATTAATATTTGAAATCACATATCATATTTTCAATTGAGTTACAAAAGTTTACAAGTTAAATTTACAAAAACCCTAATAATTTATGCTAAAATTGACTTGTGGGTTGTATTGTATTCTATTTGTACTTTCAAATTTGATTTTTATGATATGTTATGTTCATATTTAAAGGAATCTAGTGTCTAAATTCATAATTCAAATTGTTTAATTTATTTGTTAATCAACCAGTTTTACAGAGAATATGTTTGTTTAAGCATAGGTTTCAATATTTGCATTAAATTTTATTTTGTGCATGAGGTTTATTAACCTTAGTCCTAGATACAATATTTCAATGAGAAGAAGTTATAAACTTAATTCACTCCAAGGTTTAAACACTAGGGATATGGACCCTTGATTGGATAATTTATTCCATGTGAATGCTAGTGTTTCCTCTAATCCAATAAATGACATCACTTATGTAGTACCCCTCCTCAATTAGCCTCTTTTGTATGTTTTGAGTTACTTCTGTGAGTGTTCTGTGGAACATTATTGTATCTTGATTTGGATATTATGCGATGTTATTTCATGCTTTATCTGGATTTATGGTGTATGATTTTATGCAGTATTTCAGTGCTTATGATTAATGTTATTTTATGGATCATTATCATGGATTGACACTTTTCCCTTCTATTGTGTTGCATTATTTATATGTTGCATGTTTGTAAGTGTATTGAGATGTGAGGGGATAATTTTCCTTTACTCACTCCGCTGAGACAGGGAACGTCATGATTCTCCTTCATCGGTGTGTTTACCGTGTCTATATATATATATATATATATATGCACGTGTGGTTCTTTGGTGCAGGACATTGCAGGTACTAGTACTGGGAAGGTACGGGGTATTGACTCCACCTGGTTTCGCAGGTTTGAGCATGCTTTATATATCTGATGGGAGTGAAGGAGATAGTTTTTGTACCCTAGCTTGAACACAGTTATACTAGTGTGAGTGTTGTCAGTCGGTTGTGTTTCCCCGTCTAGTTGTTATACGTGTCATGGTGCCTTGGTTTGGTCATTTGAGAGTCGTCATTTGATCTGTCTTGGTTTTGTGTGTTCCTATTATTTAAATGGTTATTTAATTTAAATGGATGATGCTATCTTATGTTGGTGTAATCATTTAATTAATATGCTTTGTGATTATTGTTTATTTAATTTAATGATTGCTATATTAAATGGTTAAAATGGATTAATTTATTATGTAAAGTTGCATTGATATTTTTGTGAAATAAATAAATTGCTTAGCCATTTAAAAAGGTAAAATGCTTATGTTGGAAGAAAGTAATTTGGAGAAAAAAGAAATTAATAAAAGCTTTCCTTTTTGCCTTTCCTTGTGACTTTTGCTTTTCATTTTCATTGTTGGAAAGAGTTATTATTTTTTTTGGAAAAGAAATAAACCTGATTGCTGTTTAGTTTTAAAATATTTAAATTTGATTGGAAAAACTTCCTGGAGGAGCTGGAAATTCATCTTGGTTGCAAGACTAGATTTCCTTCATTCCTTTTGCTTGCTAATTGCTTCAAGGTTGGAGGTTCCCTTCTTGTTTTGAATTTATTTTGTAATTTTCAGTTTGCTTCCTCGCATGGAAATTTATTCAATCTTCCTGTAGATATTTGTGGAATGAATGAAATGAAATAATTAGTGTTTACTACTGTTGGTTTTGTGAAATCTATATCATATGGTTGCATTCAGAAAAGAAATGGTTCATTTCTCTATCTGTTGTGTGTTTTGTACTTGGAAATCAATTTATTGATTTACCTCTTCTTTGAGAAGAAAGAATTTTAGATTGGACTTGGTGGGTGCATCCTTGTTTCTATTTTGTCATGATTTGGTTAGTCATTATTTCCAGTATGTTTATTTCACCATTTACCTTGCTGGTAAACTCTTCCTTGAAATTTTGGAAATTGACACTATATGTGTGAGCCCATGAAATAATTCTAGAAATGTAGTATTACCTGTTTGAAGAGGTAAATTACCTATTCGAAGAGGTAAGTGTCACTAGTTCGAAGAAGTAAATTACCTGTTTGAAGAGGTAAGTGTAACCAGTTCGAAGAGGTAAATTACCTGTTCGAAGAGGTAAGTGTTACCGGTTCAAAGAGGTAAATTACCTATTCAAAGATGTAAGTGTCACCGGTTTGAAGAGGTAAATTACCTGTTCAAAGAGGTAAGTGTTACCAGTTCGAAGAGGTAAATTACCTATTCAAAGAGGTAAGTGTTACCTATTCATGTTTGAAGAGGTAAATTGCCTGTTCCTGTTTGAAGTGGTAAATTACCTGTTCCTGTTTGAAGAGGTAAATTACCTGTTCCTGTTTGAAGAGGTAAATTACCTGTTCCTATTTGAAGAGGTAAGTGTTACCTATTCCTATTTGAAGAGGTAAGTGTTACCTGTTCCTGTTCGAAGAGGTAAGTGTTACCTGTTCAAAGAGGTAAGTGTTACCAGTTCAAAGAGGTAAGTGTTACCAGTTCAAAGTGGTATTGCGTGATGTAATGTGATTTTATTGTGAATCTTATTATGTGGCTAATGAATTTATCAATTCAAATTAAGGCATGAATTAGAGATTCAAATGGTTATATTTAGATTATTGATTTGGAAATTGATTAGATGTGACTGCTAGAAAGGAGTGTTTATTTAGTTTTCAATCAATCATGTTGCAAGTGTTTATGATGCCGATATTTTCAAAAGATTGTTTGATTGTGGATTTGATGTATTTTTTTGTCCTTGCAAGTGTGTATTGTGATATTTTGGTCTGTGGTTCAGTCATCCTGTGGTGGTGTAATTGGTACCTTTGACCAAGTGATATATGTTGGCTCTGTTGTCTTAACCATGTAGTGTCTTCGCCTTATGGTTAGTCAAGAGTCAGTATGTCCTTCTTTGACCACTTGTTTTTCTGATATTGGTGTTATGGTTGTCTACTTTGCCATAGGGTCCTCGGGGAGTGACCATTCTTGTGTAGTGTCCTTTGAGAGAGTGGCTTTCACTTGGGGGTTGCACCCAAATGTTGGCATATGCATACTCCAATGAGACATTATAGGTGATTGAAGGTTTTGTCATCGATGGCAATGGCAAGGCATTACACTGGCACTAGCAAGATTAGACTCTACACCGACACTCACATCACCGGCACCGGTAGTGAAAGGAAGCATACCGACACAGAGGCCGACAGGATTTTTGTTACATTATATTTTGTTTATTATTTATAAAAATCATTGTAAGCTGACTTGGCAAGTTATAAAATGACTCTTATATAAGAGAGATCATTGTAGAAAATTTAAAAATAAAAGTAAGGAATTAATAGGAATGTAATTAGGCAAAATAAGGCAGACCTATTATGCAAATTATAGGGTAAGGGTTTATGTAAGAAGCAAAGCAGAAACCAGTACTAGATCTGGCATTATAGATGCTATTTTGAAGTAGTACAAGACACTGGATGTATATAATCCATTTTGTAAGTCAGTGAGACTTCCCATTTCGTATTTGAGCAGTGAGCTCTAGGTAGTTGGCCTTCCTACATGTGCAGGCCCCTCTTGTAGCAGTAATATTCTCTTATTGGCCAGTAAGTGAATATTGTGGGTCACAAATCCCACTGAGGTTTTTCCCACATCGGGTTTCCTTGTTAAATCATTGTGTTATGGTGTGTTTTTCATGTGGATGCTTTTAATTCTATTTATTGCATTCTTTCTTGCATACCAGTACACTGTTATAATATGTTCTACATGTTTTATGTTAAGAAATTCAATTCACCAGTTAGATACTGATTCACCCCCCCATCTTAGTATCTGTGGGAATCCTAACAATTGGTATCAGAGCCTGGTCCTCTATTTTCAGAAGCCTAATTGCTTGAGGAAGATCTTGACACCGGTAGAGATGGAAAATCTGATGAAGCAACTAGAAGCAGCTCTCTCAGACTATGATGCAGAGAAATTGAAAAATATCAAACTTGAAGATGATCCAAAGGCTTCTCAGGATATTATTCAAGCACTTCAAGAAAATCTTACTATTTCAAGAAATAAGAGAAGAGAACTTTGTGAAAAGATGCAAAATGAGAATGATGAAAAAGAATCACTAAATGATATGATAAACAAGCTGAAACAAGAGAACATGACAACAAAGAATGAGATGCAGGATATGACTACGAGATTTTTTAAAGAAATTAAAGATAGAAATAAGAATGAAGAAGATTTGACCAGAAGACTAAGTGATGCTACAAATGAGAACATAAGACTTAGCTATGAAAATGATTTGTTGAAGACAGATCTAATGCATACTCAGAATGACTCCAATGAACTGATGAGGCAAAAAGAAGTCTTAGAAAGAGACGTAGATACTGCAAATCAACATAAAGAGAAATTCAAGAAAAGATCAAAGGAACTTGGTAACTTGCTGAAGAATCAAAAACCTAAAGGTGACACTTCTGGAATTGGCTTTGAAGTTGGTGAAAGATTTGGTACTGCAAAGACTGAAGATCATAGCAAACGGTAAGACAACCTAGTGCTTATAAATTCAATGGAAAATGCTTTAACTGTAATAAGTATGGTCATAGAGAAAATCAATGTAGATCTAGAAATTATCAGAATATCAATACATCCACCAGTCAATGTTCAAAATGCAACAAAGTTGGTCACAACTCAAAAAATTGCAGAATGAATGTGAGATGTTATGTTTGTGGAAGATTTGGACATTTATCTAATCAATGCAGAACACAAACCGGCATAGGTTATGGGAAAGCTATTTAGAAGAATAATGTGACTTGTTATGCATGTAACAAGATTGGGCATATTGCTAAATTCTATAGAAGTAAAGGATCACCGGCAGACAACAAAGGTCCTAGTTTGAAAGGTAAAGAAAAAGTTGAAGAGGTTAAGCAAGAATTCTCAAAACAATGGATTAGAAAGTCAAACCTAAATATTGTTGGGAATACTCCTCCACTGGTAGAACCAATCAACACTCCACCAGTAGGATAGAGTAGTGCTTCACTGGTAGGACAGAGTAATACTCCACCAGCAGGAAGCTCTTCATCAAAATGAAGAAAATTTTCTTGAGGGTTTGGCAATCAAATGAGACATATGCTATTATTCCCTCGGTTAATGGTGAAAAGTTGAATTTAATTCTATACCGATAGATATGTTAAGTGATTACTTAACCATCAAACATTAAATATGCTAGATGGCAAATAAACATTATAAATTTGTGGTTTTGGCTCCATTTCATTTCACCGAGCATTCAAACATTTGAAGAGTGTGAAATTTGTAGAGCTAAGGCATTTCTAGCAAAGAGGCAAAGAACTTCAGCAATCAATCCATCCAAAGGCAGAAAAAGGTATTTATCATCATTGCATCCTCCTCCATACCTGAATTCATAGAAAACCCTACAGTAGTCGAGGTTATAAAATGCCCTAGTCCCGTCCATATTTCAGCTAGTTCCCGAGGTAGCTAAGAAAGATGACATTGTAGGTGCTTTTTCCCCAGTTCCAAAAGGATTTGTTTTTGCAAAAGATCCCATAATATACATTCATTGAAACATAGAGGAATTAGGAGATGAAAAAATTAAAAACATGTATAAGACTGTTATATGTGACAATTCTGGAAATGTAAAACCTGAACATAAAGTTGTTGAAACCCTAGGACTCACTGAAATCCTCTGCATTCCTGAATTTTCCAAGGAAGTGATTAGGATAGTTTTAAGAAAGGTACATGGTTCATTCTTTTGGCTTGATTCAGTTCACAAAATCACAAAGGAAGCTGTGAAAGCTGTAACAGGGTTACCTTCCATCGGTAACAAACCCAACAAGACTAAGAAGGTCTCTAATGACCTGGTAATGAATCTAACTGGTGCAACATCAGATAGAAGGTCTCTAAGGTTTAATGATGTGACTGATATAAATGTGAGATTTGTTAGCATGATTTTAGGATACAAAGCAACTCATACAAACAGACTTAACTCAGTTTCCAGTTTATGCATTAAGAGTGCTTATGACATGGTTAAAGACAATGTAAAAATTGATGTATGTGAATGGTTAAAAGATGAGTTGATTGATAACTTAGGCAAAATCAAGAAAGATAACAAAGGAACTTTTAGATTTGGAAATCTACTTGTATGCTTGATGCTACACATAACCCAATAGGTTCCCGGTATAGGAAATAAGAACCTTGGATTTTATATACCGTTAGCAAAACAGTTAACAGACCTATTCAACAACATGGGTGAAAACAAAGAAAAGAATATTCATGACTATTTTCAAGCACTAAAGGTTAGGATGAACAAAAGAATCAGACTATCATAGAAGATTGTCAACAAATACAAGGATGAAATATGTTTTGTGATAAAAAAGGATGAGATCTGGATGGAAGTAGTCATCCCAAGAACAATCTAGGTAACAAAGATGGGCTATGAGACCGATGATCATATCATTGAGACTTATGCTAAAGCACTTCTGGTAGCACCAAATGAACCTAAGGAAGAAGGATTTGGTAGTGTTGAGACCATAGAAAGTCAAATTCAATCTAAGAAGAGAGTGAAAAAGGTTGAAGCAATTGTGAGAAAAGGTTCTAGATAAGCTAAGGCTATTAAAGAAGATGTACTGAAACAAACTGGTATCACTGAGGATGAGTTAGGAATTCTACAGGCTGAGACTCACCTATCATCGGTAGCTACTTCTTCAGAGAATGACATGCCTTTAACTTTCAAAAGAGTTGAAAGGAAAAGGGATCCTTCATCGACATCCACACCCTCGCCTAGAAGGACTAGACAAAAACAATAGGCAATGAGGTCTCCGGTTAGAAAGACAACACCAAAGAAAAAGTTGACACCAAAGAAGAAGAAGACTAAACAAAACATGGCCCCTCTTGAAAAATTGCTAAATGAAATCACAGAGGAAGGGAAACTCAAGAACATAGGAAAGGTCTATGATACACTGTCAGCAGATGAAAAAGAGCAAGTTGAAAACAATGTCATTTTACACCTAGATATCTATAAGAAGTTTCTGATGGAAGTTGTAGATGAACTACCAGATTAATTGTTTAAAAGACTGGAAGCAAGAAGACAAGCTGTTGTAGAGCTTGATAAGAAAATCAAAATATAAAATTTACTTGTTGTTTACCCAGTAAACTCACCTAAGGAGATAAATGACTTAATTGCACAAGCCAACCAGTCAGTATTCTCTACTACACACCGGCATATTGCATTAATGGTTGGAAGAGTGAATGAAGTAACAGAGGAAACAGAAAATGCATGGGACATATTCCTTGTTGAGAAATAAAAACAAGAAGAGTACAGGAACCCAAAACCAATAAAGGTATACCAGAAGGAGAAGGACAAAGGAAAAGGAAAGGTTGGTGGACCTTCGAGCATCAAAGTAAAAGATAACTTATCCCCACCGCCTCTGATTACTACATCATCGGTAACAACTACTTAAGATCAATCGACAGATGAGAGTATGGACATAAAGGATACAAATCCTAACCCTGAGGTACTATACACAGTTGATGTTGATACACAAAAGGTGAACATTATGATAGACAAAGATACAACTGGCAAGACAGATATGGCTAGTGAGCCACCAGCAACTGATAGCATTGACAATACTGAAAGAAAAGTTGAAGTTGATAACATAGAGCAATAGGTAGAGACTCAAACTGAGACTGAAACAAAGCAACAAATAGAGAGACAAGTAGAGCAATAGGTTCCAAAACAGGAACTGATTCACATGGAAACAGTGTCTTTGGCAACAGGAGAAGATCAAAAACCCTTGCTTAAGGAAATGGAAACACAAACTGACCTACCAGAGGTCACTACAAGCTTGGTTACTTCCTCCACTAGCGGAATTCAGAATGTTGGTTACAAATATCAACAAATGTAACTAAAGTACTTTTTGACTCCATCAAAACGATAACAGGTTGTAGTTCACAGGCTTATAAAGCTATAGATGACACAATCTCAATTTTAAAGATGATAGCTCCTAGCTGTAACATAGACAATAAGGATTATTTAAGACAACTTGACACTTTGTGTAAATACATCACTGAGAACACAGTGACTGTTGAGCAAATAAAGGAAGAGGCATTGAAGGATAAGTTAGAAATTGAAAAGCAAAAATTCTTTGAAGATCAGATAAAGAAGTGTACTAAGGAGTTTGACACACTTCTACCGGAACTATGTAACTTATTGAAGGAATTTAAAACTCTTTACAAAGATACTTGCAAGACAAAATTTTTGATAGTAGACATAGATAAGAATATGAGCAAGATACAAGAAGAAATAAATAAACTTGTACACAATTTTGTTAACTCATCTGATACATTATCAGTTTTTGAGCAAAAGGTAAAAATTTTTGAGGAAGAGTTACTTAAGTTAGAAAGAGAAAAGGAGAGACTAGTAAATAAGGCAAAAAATTTGAGACTAAGACTGAGTCCAATATTGGACTATCTAGCATCATTACGGAAAAAAATATTTGAGGCACTAGTACAAGGACAAAGAACACCGGCAGAGCATATACAACACCTCACCGATACAGTTCAAAGAACAGAGACAATAATAAAGGACAACAAGAAGTTTATGGAAAGTATAAACTTGATTTTGGTAGATCTTTTTTAAATTGTAACCACCCAGTTACAAGGTTGAGACTACAACTCTACTGACATCTTGACAACCTTTGTCATTGATGCCAAAGGGGGAGTAGTAGTATGAGAAAATAACTGACAAAAGACTTATCTACTCAGGGGGAGCTCTTATATTTTTGGAAACATTTTTTGATTACAAGTTTTGGATACACTTTTGAATTTTCTCATGAGTGTTGCCATTAATGGCAAAGCGGGAGATTGTTGGCATATGCACACTCCAATGAGACATTGTAGGTGATTGAAGGTTTTGTCATTGTTGGCAACCTTACAATCCTATGGCACCAGCAAGGCATTACACCAGCACTAGCAAGATCAGACTCTACACAACACTCACATCACCAACACTAGGAGTGAAAGGAAGCATATCGGCATAGAGGCTGATAGGATTTTGTTATATTATATTTTGTTTATTATTTGTAAAAGTCATACTAAGCCGACTTGGCAAGTTGTAAAATGACTCTTATATAAGAGAGATCATTGTAGAACATTTTGAAATAAAAGTAAGGAAGTAAGAGGAATGTAATTAGGCGAAATAAGGTAGACCTATTATACAAATTATAGGTTACGGGTTTATGTAAGAAGCAGAGTAGAAACCAGTACTGGATCTGACATTATAGATGCTATTTTGAAGCAGTACAAGACACTAGATTAATATAATCCATTTTGTAAGGCAGTGAGACTTCCCATTTTGTATTTGAGCAGTGAGCTCTAGGCAATTGGTCTTCCTTCATGTGTAGGCACCTCTTGTAGCAGTAATATTCTCTTATTGGCCAGTAAGTGAATATTGTGGGTCACAAATCCCACCGACGTTTTTCCCACACCAGGTTTCCTCATTAAATCATTGTGTTATGGTGTGTTTTTTATGTGGATGCTTTTATTTCTGTTTATTGCATTATTTCTTGCATACCGGTACACTGTTATAATATGTTATATATGTTTTAACTTAAGAAATTCAATTCACTGGTTAGATACTGATTCACCCCCCCTCTTAGTATCTGTGGGAATCCTAACACCATAGTGGTATGCATTACGATCTAGCGAAAGTTAGATAATAACTGGTAATCTAATGAAATGATTAGGTGGGTAGTATCATAACATTAATAAAGATAATTGTACCTCGTGCATAGGTGAGTGCTAGTATAGGGCTCATAATGTTTCGAGAAGGCCTGGAATGGAAAACCAACCACCTTGTCTTCATGAAAGGCTAGTAGGGTCCGCATGAGACTTAGTTGGAGCCGAAGGTTCAAGAGAGGTTACCAGGACAGAGAGCCGGGACCTATGAGGGCCTACCAGGGTAACCATCTTAAGTTTTGCAATGACACTCTCTCATTTTGTTCACTTGTGTTTTGTGATGTCCATTCACTTGTGTTTGTGAAGTTGAGTCACCTAGATTCTTGTGGACTCTTATTGTGCTGTCATGGAGTCGTATTGTTTTGTCAACCATGTCATGTTTATGCTTGTTTGAGGGTTCTCAGCTATCTCCTAGCACGGTGGGGTGATTCCATTTGGGAATTACATGGTTGGGTGGTAGTGCCACTTCCCATCCGATGTTCGAATTTGTGCCTTCATGTGAGGATTGGCTTCGTAGGTGTTCCTATGGTTCATGACTCATGCTTCATCTCATGTTTTCGAGATTATTGGTATTTATAGACCTATGTGGTCATTGTATCATTGTAATATTGATCTTATGTAACCTTGTAATTGGATGAGATCTATCCTTTATGTTTATTGAGAAGCTATGTATTGGAAGAGCAATGTAATCCTATGCTTAGATGTTTTTTATCAGTTCCTTGATGACAATAGTAAATGCTTATAGAAGTGGAGATTATGTTAAATCCTCTCAATCTTTTTATGATGAATCTTTATTTTCTTATGGCTTCTTGTGATCATTGAGTTATGATGCATATGTGGAATTTATGGTTTTGTGGATGTTATTCTTGAAGTTAATTCTTCGTTGGTAACCCTTAAGGAATTCTGGTGTAAGTCTTCCACTTGTGTTATTGTGTATGTTTTGTAAATGCACTTATGATGTTTATACTTTTAAAAAAAACAAATTTGCTTCACCCTTGTTGTGGGTTTTTCCTTCAGGGTTCCTGGCAGGGAATTACAACTTATCCCCAATTTCCTCATACTTCTCATGGTGTGGATAAATAACTAACTATGGTTACTATTGACCAATTGGAAAAGATTGAAAATGAATTTGAGAATCGTCAACAATGGATGGGCCAACAATACCTTGATTAGGAGGAAATCCCATTAATTGAAGGATTAAAAATTGATGTATGTCTTGTGGTGTGACTTCCTTGTGTCTTTCTTTGCCCTTTTTGTGTAGGTCTTGTGGTGTGACTTCCTTGTGTCTTTCTTTTCCCTTTGATCTGAACCTTTTTCTCTTGTGCAGTGTTTAGGTCATGGCTAGGAAAGCCAAGGGAGGTGGCCATGTTGGTGGCTGCATCAGAGGTAGAGGAGGAGCAAGGGGTCGAGGGTCTGGCCACCATAGTCCTTTGCCACCACCCACTCATGCTAGTGTGGATAGAGAGTAGTCGGTTCATCAGGAGGAACCACCTTCAGTAGAGCAGGTTCCTGAAAGGGAGGAGTTGTGTTAGGTGTTTCAGGAGGTGCTAGCTAGACTAGGCCCCAGACCCAAGATGGATCAGCCCATCCATGTCTGGGTATAGGAACCGCTTGAATAGTTTCCAAAGAGAGAGAGAGAGAGAGATCTTCTAGAAGGAGAGAGGTCCCAGTGGATTTGGATCCAGCTATCTTAGGGAACATGAGGGACTTGATGAGGTCCAATCCTCCCTTCTTTGATGGAAAAGGTATCGGTCTCGAGGTGGAGACCTGGCTTATCAGCTTAGACCGGTGTTTTTCTATGTATCATTATAGTAGCAACACCAAGGCGAGATGTGTGATCATGTGTCTTGAGAGCTTCACATCTATCTGGTGGAAATTAGAGGAGGAGAGGATCAGTGTGAGCATTAACACTACATCTTGGGAGATCTTTTTGGAGAGGTTCAGGGCACAATACCTCTCACCCCAGTGGAGGCATTCGTGAGCAGATGAGTTCTATGCTCTGTGCCAGTTTGAGCACAAGTTCTATGAGCTCAAACAGTATGTCAGGATCGGCAATGATGAGGCTATGCTTGTGCGACACTTCTTGAGGGGTCTTAATGACCGCATCAATGAAGGAGTGAGAGTTTTTGAGCCTGCTTTAGTAGAAGTAGCTGTGGTGAAAGCCAGGTTGGTAGAGAAGAACCTTAGCCATTCTCATGGTGGCCAGTCTAGAGTTTAGATTGGGGGTGATCCTTTCAGTGGGTCTAGAGGTAGAGGGAATTAGTCCCAAGTTGCTGCACCTTTTAGGGGTCCTTAGACATCTGCCAAGGGTGGACAACAATAGCAACAACCACCAAGACCGAAGCAGCCTCAGGGCTAGTAGGGTGGCATCCCTCAGTCCCGAAAGAGTAAGAGATGGTCGAGGGGTAGGCAGACCTTTCTAGGACAGTCTTCTCAGGGAGCATCTCAGGCCCCTAGTGGGCAGAGCTTTCAGCAGTCTAGTGGACTATCTGGGAGTAGAGGACTTGGCAATGGAGCTTGCTTTACTTGTGGTAAGTTTGGCCACAAGGCCGTTCAGTATCCTCAACATTCGCATCAGTTGGTTAGTCAAAGGCCAGCCGCATCAGAGCTGCCAGTGGCGGATGCAGGTAGATCCCATAGAGTTTTTGCAATGGTGGATGACTGCCAGGCTGAGCATCAGAGTACTGTGATTGAGACTACATGTGTGTTATGTGGAACCCCTATCTCTGTACTTTTTGATTCTGGTGCTTTAGATTCTTTTATTTCTTCTTCCATTGTGGAACGATACGGGCTTGTGTCTGCTAAGTAGGAAGATAGGTGGCAAGTAGAGTTGGCTACTAGTGTGCGAGTGTATGTAGATGCCTTTGTTCCCAGCTATGAGTTGGACTTAGGACCCTTTGTCACTTCAGTGGACCTTCGAGTCATTCCTTTGGGGTCCTATGGAGTTGTGTTGGGGATGGATTGGTTATCATCTCACAGCACTCGTGTAGACTATTGTTAGAAGATAGTAGAGTGTGTAGATGACCATGGCAGGAGAGTGGGGATCATTGGAATTCAGCAATCGATATCCTTACGTATGATTTCCGCTATGCAACTTAGGCGGTGCATGCATCAAGGGTGTCAAATTTTTGCAATTTCTCTTGAGGATGTGGATGAGGGAGAGAGACGAGAAATTGCTCTTGATGGTAACCCTATTCTTCGAGAGTATGCAAATGTGTTTCCTTTCGATATTCCCGGCATGCCTCTGAAATGAGACATAGATTTTTGCATTGACTTGGTTCCTGGAGAAGAACCTATTTTGAGAGCACCATATCGAATGACTACTCAGGAGTTGAGTGAGTTGAAGTTGCAAGTTGAGGAGTTGTTGGCCAAGGGACTCATTCTCCCTAGTGTTTCTCCTTGGGGTGCGCCAGTTATCTTCATCAAGAAGAAGGATGGTTCTCTTCGATTATGCATTGATTATTGACAGTTGAATAAGGTAACCATCCGGAACCGATACCCATTGCCATAGATTGATGATCTCTTTGATCAAGAGAAGGGAGCCAAGGTGTTATCTAAGATAGACCTAAAGTCTAGGTATCATCAATTGCGCATTCATGATGCCGACATTCATAAGATGGCATTTTGTACTCGTTATGGTCACTATGAGTTCACTATGGTGCCATTTGGGTTGACGAACGCGCCTTCAGTGTTCATGAGTCTTATGAATGGGGATTTTTGCACCTACCTTGACCACTTTGTTCTTGTGTTCTTGGATGACATATTGATTTATTCTAGATCCAGGGAAGAGCATGAGGGGCACTTGTGGCAGGTATTGCAGTTCTTGAGGGAGAATCAAATTTTTGTGAATCTGGCAAAGTGTGATTTCTTCTAGTCACAGGTGGGCTATCTTGGTCATATAGTTTTGGGAGAAGGTGTATCCATGGATCCTTCTAAGATCAGAGCCATTGTTGATTGGCCAGTGCCGACCAATGTTTTTGAAGTTCAAAGTTTCATGGGTTTGGCCAGATATTACCGTCGCTTTGTTCAGAGCTTTTCTCAGATAGGCCATCCGATTACTTCTCTTTAGAGGAAAGGGAAGAAGTTTGTTTGGATAGAGAAGTGCAAATTGGATTTCTATACCTTGAAGGAACTCCTTGTTAGTGCTCTGATTTTGGCAGTTCCTGACCCATCCAGAGATTTCATGGTATGCACAGATGCCACTTTGGAGGGTATAGGTGTGGTGCTTATGTAGGATGGACGTGTGGTTGCCTATGAGTCTCACAAACTCAAGGATCACAAGTTGAACTATCCAGTTCATGACTTGGAGTTGGCAGTTGTAGTGCATGTGTTGGTTCGTTAGAGACATTTCCTATTGGGGCATCGGTTTGAGCTGCATAGTGATCACTGCAGTTTGCAGTATATTTTCACGCTACCGAACTTGAATGCTCGACAACGAAGATGGATGGAATCCCTCTGCGAGTATGATTTTGAGGTTCATTATATCTATGGGAAAGAGAATGTTGTGGCATATGCTTGAGCTATAGGTGGCACGAGGTTGCAGCATTGTCCCTTGGTGTGGCCTTGAGTGAGAGAATTCTTGGAGTTCTTGCTCAGGACACTTGGTATCAGGATGTTAGAGCCGTGGTGGAGTTTGGAAGACCGTTGGAGGGCAGATTTTTTGGTTATACTCTTGAGTCAGATGGTGTTCTTGGACATCTTGGACGGATCTATGTACCTCCTTTGGAGGGCCTTCACATTTTGATCATGACTGAGGCCCATCGTGCACCTTACTCGGCACACCTTGGTGTCAAGAAGATGCACGCAGATCTTAGATAGATATATCATTGGGCTAGAATGAAACATGACATTGCTGATTTTGTGTCCAAGTGTTTGGAATGTCAATGGGTGAATGCGGAGCATCAGCACCCTATAGAGCTTTTACAGCCAAATTTGATACCGGATTGGAAATGGGATATCATTTCCATCAATTTCATAGTAGGGTTGCCTGTTTCTTCGTGGCATCATGATGTCATCATGGTCATTGTGGATAGATTGACCAAATTTGCTCATTTTGTTCCTATTTGATCTTCTTATACCGCAACAGTGGTGGCACGAGTCTTCTTGGAAGATGTGGTGAGGTTGCATGGGATCCCAAGGTGGATCATTTCTGATAGAGACCCTATCTTTACATCAGCCTTATGGACCTGACTTTAGCATGCTTTGGAGACCCAGTTGAACTTTAGTTCAACTTATCACCCAGAGACCAATGGCTAGACTGAGCATGTGAATCAGGTCTTGGAGGACATGCTTTGCATGTATGTTATGGATCAGCAGTCGTGATGGGAGGAATATCTCTGCCTTGTGGAGTTTTCTTATAATAATGGATATCACAACTCTATAGGCATGTCACCCTTCCAGGCATTGTATGGTAATCCTTGTCGTACTCCTTTGAGTTGGGATCGGTTGGAGGAGAGGGTGTGTTTAGGCTTGGATTTTCTTTGTGAGATAGAGTAGCAGGTTGAGCAGATTCGTGGGCATTTGGTTGCTGCCTAGGATAGGCAGAAGAAGTGTCACGATCGGGTGTTCTTGAGAGTGCATCCGCAGAAGAGTCTGATCCATTATGGAAAGGGTTCTATGTTGGCACCTCATTTTGTAGGCCCTTTTGAGATCCTTGAGAGGATAGAACCAGTTTCCTACCATCTTGCCTTGCCGCCGAGTCTATCCTGCATCCATGATGTCTTTCATGTTTATGTTCTTCATCCTTATCATTGTGATGTGACCCATGTTCTTAATTAGAATGCTTTGCAGGTTGAGGATGGGCAGCTATCCATGGAGCCCGTGTGCATCCCTCAGCATCGACATTTGACCCTCAGGGGTCGCACCATCGAGCAAGTAAGGCTCCTATGGGACCCCAGTGATGAGTCCTTTGTGACTTGGGAAGATGCAGAGAAGATGAGAGAGCTTTATTCTTATCTGTTTTAGGCTTCCAGGAGTAAGCCTAGGCTTGGGGGGAAGGATGTAGTACCCTTCCTCGATCAGCCTCTTTTGTATGTTTTGAGTTACTTCAATGACTGTTCTATGGAACATTATTGTATTTTGATTCGAATATTATGCAATGTTATTTCATGCTTTATCTAGATTTATGGTGTATGATTTTATGCAGTATTTTAGTGCTTATGATTAATGCTATTTTATGGATCATTATCACGGACTGACACTTTTCCCTTCTATTGCGATGCGTTAATTATATGTTGCATGTTTGTAAGTGTATTGGGATGCGAGAGGATGCTTTTCCTTCACTCACTCCGGTGAGATAGGGAACGCCACGATTCTTCTTCATCGGTGTGTTTACCATGTCTGTATATATATATATTGGTCTATATGCACGTGTGGTTCTTTGGTGCACGACATTGCAGGTGCTAGTACTGGGAAGGTACGGGGTATTGACTCCACCTGGTTTCGCAGGTTTGAGCATGCCTTATATAACTGATGGGAGTGGAGGAGATAGTTGTTGTACCCTAGCTTGACCACAATTACACTTGTGTGAGTGTTGTCAGTCAGTTGTGTTTCCCCATTTGGTTGTTATGTGTGTCATGGTGCCGTCATTTGATCTGTCTTGGTTTTGCATGCTTCTATTCTTTAAATGGTTACTTAATTTAAATGGATGATGCTATCTTATGTTGGTGTAATCATTTAATTAATATGCTTTGTGATTATTGTTTATTTAAATTAATGATTGCTAGATTAAATGGTTAAAATGGCTTAATTTATTGTGTAAAGTTGCATTGATATTTTTGTGAAATAAATAAATTGCCTAGCCATTTAAAAAGGTAAAATGCTTATGTTGGAAGAAAGTAATTTGGAAAAAAAAGAAATTAATAAAAGCTTTCCTTTTTGCCTTTCCTTGTGACTTTTGCTTTTCTTTTTAATTGTTGGAAAGAATTATTATTTTTTTTGGAAAAGAAATAAATCTGATTGCCTTTTAGTTTTAAAATATTTAAATTTGATGGGATGAAAAAAAACTTTAACCTAGAAGCTTGGGTTAAAAGATATTTTTGGGCATCCATTCTGAAAAAATGCACAGCAGGAGAAGAAGAGGATTTTTGGAGAGAAAATTATGGAAAAACTTCCTGGAGGAGCTGGAAATTCATCCTGGTTGCAAGAGTGGATTTGCTTCATTCCTTTTGCTTGCTAATTGCTTCAAGTTTGGAGGTTCCCTTCTTGTTTTGAATTTGTTTTGTAATTTTCAGTTTGCTTCCTGTGCATGGAAATTTATTCAATCTTCCTATAGATGTTTGTGGAATGATTGAAATGAAACAATTAGTGTTTACTACTACTGGTTTTGTGAAATCTATATCATATGGTTGCATTTAGGAAAGAAATGGTTTATTTCTCTATCTGTTTTGTGTTTTGTTCTTGGAAATCAATTTATTGATTTACCTCTTCTTTGAGAAGAAAGAATTTTAGATTGGACTTGGTGGGTGCATCCTTGTTTCTATTTTGTCATGATTTAGTTAGTCATTATTTCCAATATGTTTATTTCACCATTTACCTTGTTGGTAAACTCTTCCTTGAAATTTTGGAAATTGGCACTATATGTGTGAGTTTGTGAAATAATTCTAGAAATGTAGTATTACTTGTTTGAAGAGGTAACTTACATGTTTGAAGAGGTAAGTGTCACGGGTTCGAAGAGGGAAATTACCTATTTGAAGAGGTAAGTGTCACCGGTTCGAAGAGGTAAATTACCTATTCGAAGAGGTAAGTGTCACCGGTTCGAAGAGGTAAATTACCTGTTCGAAGAGGTAAGTGTCACCAGTTTGAAGAGGTAAATTACCTGTTTGAAGAGGTAAGTGTTACTGGTTCAAAGAGGTAAATTACCTGTTCGAAGAGGTAAGTGTTACCTATTCCTATTTGAAGAGGTAAATTAACTGTTCCTGTTTGAAGAGGTAAATTATCTTTTTCTGTATGAAGAGTTAAATTACCTGTTCCTGTTTGAAGAGGTAAATTACCTGTTCCTGTTTGAAGAGGTAAATTACCTATTCCTGTTCGAAGAGGTAAATTACCTGTTCCCATTTGAAGAGGTAAATTACCTGTTCCTGTTTGAAGAGGTAAATTACCTATTCCTGTTTGAAGAGGTAAGTGTTACCTATTCCTATTTGAAGAGGTAAGTGTTACCTATTCTTGTTCGAAGAGGTAAGTGTTACCTGTTCAAAGAGGTAAGTGTTACCCATTCGAAGAGGTAAGTGTTACCAGTTCAAAGTGGTAATGTGTGATGTAATGTGATTTTCTTGTGAATTTTATTATGTGGTTAATGAATTTATCAATGAAAATTAAGGCATGAATTAGAGATTCAAATGGGTAGATTTGGATTATTGATTTGGAAATTGATTAGATGTAACTGCTAGAAAGGAGTGTTTATTTAATTTTCAATCAATGATGTTCCAAGTGTTTATGATGCTGATATTTTCAAAAGATTGTCCGAGTGTGGATTTGATGTATTTTGTTGTCCTTGCAAGTGTGTATTGTGATATATTGGTATGTGGTTTAGTCATCCTATGGTGGTGTAATTGGTACCTTTTACCAAGTGATATATGTTGGCTCTGTTGTCTTAACCATGTAGTGTCTTTGCCTTATGGTTAGTCAAGAGTCAGTATGTCCTTGTTTGACCACTTATTTTTCCGATAGTGGTGTTATGGTTGTCTACTTCACTATAGGGTCCTCGGGGAGTGACCATGCTTGTGTAGTGTCCTTTGAGAGAGTGGCTTTCACTTGGGGGTTGCACCCAAAGTGGTAGGAATTATGACCCAATGAAAGTCAGATAATAACTGGTAATCTAATCAAATGATTAGGTGGGTAGTAGCATAACATTAATAAAGATAATTGTACCTCGTGCATAGGTGAGTGCTAGTATAGGGCTCATAATGTTTCACAAAGGCCGGGAATGGCAAACCAACCACCTTGTCTTCACGAAAGGCTGGTAGGGTTCACATGAGACTTAGTTGGAGCTGAAGGTTTGGGAGTGGTTACCAGGACAGTGAGCATGGACCTATGAGGGTCTATCAGGGTATCCATCTTAAGCTATGCGATGGCACTCTCTCGTTTGGTTCACTTGTGTTTTGTGATGTCGGTTCACTTGTGTTTGTGAAGTTGAGTCACCTGGATTCTTGTGGAGTCTTATTGTACTATCATGTAGTCGTATTGTTTTATCGACCATGTCATGTTTATGCTTGTTTGATGGTCTTCAGCTATCTCCTAGCATGGTGGGGTGATTCCATTTGGGAATTACATGGTCAAGTGGTAGTGCCACTTCCCATCAGATGTTCGAATTTGTGCCTTCATGCGAGGATTGGCTTTGCAGATGTTCCTGTGGTTCGTGACTCATGCTTCATCTCATGTTTTGGAGATTATTGGTATTTGTAGACCTATGTGGTCATTGTATCATTGTAATATTGATCTTATGTAACCTTATAATTGGATGAGATCTATCCTTTATGGTTATTGAGAAGCTATGTATTGGAAGAGCAATGTAATCCTATGTTTAGATGTTTTTAATCAGTTCCTTGATGACGATAGTAAATTCTTATAGAAGTAGAGATTATGTTGTATCCTTTCAATCTTTCTATGATGAATATTTATTTGCTTATGGCTTCTTGTGGTCATTGAGTTATGATGCATATGTGGAATTTATGGTTTTGTGGAAGTTATTCTTGAAGTTAATTCTTCATTGGTAACCCTTAATGAATTCTGGTGTAAGTTTTCTGCTTGTGTTATCATGCATGTTGTGTAAATGCACTTATGATGTTTATAGTTAAAAAAAAAAAAAATTGTTTCACCCTTGTTGTGGGTTTTTCCTTCAGGGTTCCTGGCAGGGCATTACAACTTATCCCCAATATCCTCATACTTCTCATGGTGTGGATAAATAACTAACTATGGTTACTATTGACCAATTGGAAAGGATTGAAAATAAATTTGAGAATCGTCAACAATGGATGGGTCAACAATACCTCGATTGGGAGGAAATCCCATTAATTGAAGGATTAAAAATAATTGTGCAAAATGATAAGATATGTGTGCATTTTATGTGTATACTTTTTTATATGCCTGATACTAATATTATGCCAATCAAAAGTTATGCCAAAGTAATTGGTTACTCTTAACCCACTAGTCAATTTAACCATTCTATTCCTATGCCTTCATCCTTTCCTAATGTGCCTACATTTACATCTTGTATCATGAGTACTTCCACACAAATTATTAATCCTACACATGTTAGTCATGTGGACAATCATATTAATTAATATTATTATTTATTTCACAATCGTCTACTATACCAACATACCACAATATTCAACATCCTTACTTTCAAACTTCATTGACAAAAATCTTACTCTTCCATCAATACACTATGTATAATATCAATCCATCCACCAAAGAAAACATCAATAACTTAGCCCAAATTGATAAA
The DNA here is from genome assembly GCF_030272615.1 of Cryptomeria japonica. NCBI lineage: Eukaryota > Viridiplantae > Streptophyta > Pinopsida > Cupressales > Cupressaceae > Cryptomeria > Cryptomeria japonica. The sequence continues at coordinate 528,331,350 of NC_081415.1, forward strand.
TTATTACAATACCAATTGGCTTCCATAACTCAATCCAAATTCAATGTTGTGACGTTTGATGTAGCGAGCCCATTCTTCAATAAAATTATATATACACTTCCTCCTGAGCATATGGAGGTTCCTCAATTAGAGTTGTACAATAGAAAAGGTGATCCCTTGACTCATGAGAAGACATTAGAAAATTTGTGTAGTAATTTTTCTCATGACCAAAGACTTATTGCTAAATTGTTTATTAGAACCTATAGAGATAAAACCTTGCAACAATATTGTTCTTTGTCTCCTTATTTTATTTGTAATCTGGTCAAAATTATGAATCGTGGTTTAAGATAATAAATCCACTAACTAGCCAAATTAAAACACATACATTGAAAGAGATTTAAACCTAATAAATCTAAGCTTAATCCTTATAGGAAAGAGACTAAGATTTTGATTGGATTCAATTGGTTAATTATGATTACACCTCATTCTTCAAATGTATTGTATTGGTTATGAAATTAGGAGAAAATAATGAAGTATTGAAGTAATCTGACATAGACAAGATGCTACAAATATTCTACTAAGCCAAAAACTTGGATCTAGGCAAAAGAAGTTATGCCCAATCTATTCCCAAAAGTTTGGTATAATTTATTACGGCTGGGTAAAATAGATTCACACTAGTCCTTCAAATTTTCCACTATCAAAATTCCATATGTTCATCACTATTGACACTATCATAATTTCCAAGTACAAGTTCATACTTATTTCCTGCACACATAAAGAAAGGGAAATATATTTGGAATAGAGTCTTATGTCAAACCCCAATTTTAGAATTAACCATGAAATTTAATAGATGATTGTAATGAAAGACTAAAGTAAAGTACTTTCTATTAGAGAAGAGGAAAAATCAACTCTACGGCTCCCAAAGATCACCTGCATGCAAACCTGTCACACAAGGAGAGAAGCAAAAAAGATATGGAGGCTAGAATTTAGTGATCTAGAAAAGATGTGACATATTGATTGTGCAACAAGATTTCAATTCAATAAAAGTATACTCAAAACCCTAAAGGTGAAAACCCTAAAGAATTATAAGATTCCTAAGTTCAGCTTAAGCATAGAGTATAATAGACTAATAATTAAATAAATAATTATTAGATAATAAAAAAAACTCTAACACTTCGCCTTAAGATGAACTTAGGGAGTGGCCAAAAAACAACTAAGGACTAAAATACATGTAAACAAAAAATGCATGAAAGCAACAATGGGTCCCCACAACTAGGCCTGATGAGGTACCTAAGTACAAAAGAGTCTCTGTAAGATGGAGAAATAGAGAAAATCACATGGGAAAAAAAACTCTATTGCAAAAATAGATGAAGACTAGTGAAGGTTTGAAGAAGCCTCCAAACAAGAGAATGTCCTTGAGAACAAGAACAAAGAAGGATCGTGAACAAACCCACTGCAGCATGAAGAAGCTGCAAATACTGTCGAAGAATAACTATTGATCTGAATAACCTCCACTAAAATAGAACATGACTAGGTAGAGAAGACTGTAATCTACATGAATGCCCTCAAATGACACTACTTGAATCAGATGGCAAACAAATGCAAACAACTGAACTCAAAGATACAGATGGCATAAAGCACCAAAGCCTAAAGAGTTGATCAATCAAACCAAGGAAGCATTAGAACAATAGGAGAAACCCCCCATAATACTACAAGGGAGAGGGATAGGTACACTGAAAAGAACAGCCAACAAGAACTACATGATGAAGAACTAGAAACATCAAAGGTGCAGATAAAAAGTACATAGTATCATGGAAGGAACACTCACTTGACACACATCATGAAGCTGGTGATGTGGAAGGAACACTGATGTGACAAAGGTAGATGGAAAAAAAAGGCAAAAATCCAACCCCCATGGCACTTTATAATGTAGTGCATGTACAATAAGGCACAAGATGTGCAAGATCCCAAGTATACAATGCATAGTGGCATTTTATTTTAGTGCATTTGTAAAAAAGAACTCACAAAATGATGTACAATAATCAAAAGAGATAGAACACTATAAATAAGGAAAGATCAACCAAAGACAAGACATCCTACTCAAAAAGAGACATCCCAGGACCTAAAACATCCAAGATATTCACCAGAGTGCTGAAAAGAAAAAAAAAATTAAATAATATGTATTTGGAGAAGAATCTAGAAATAAAACTCATATTACTAGAAAGTTTACAAAACAAGATTTCCAATGAATTTTTTTTTTCAAAAATGGAGTTTGGATGCTTAAGTTATGTCTCCCAGAGTGCGAAAATGAATTTCTGGCTTTGACAAAAAAATAAACCATAAAATAAGAAAAATAAAAAATTCAAAGCTCTTGGTTAGGATAGAGCTCAGAAAGATATTTGCAACGATATAAGATTTGTCAAAAAATGCCTTCGTGAGCCTAAGATAAGGCCAAAAAAATGAAGGTGCTCCAGATAGGCCTAGAAGGGGCATGAAGGTTGCCTACACAATGCTAACATTTGACTGCTACTACTAGCATAAATTTGATGGTTGTATGGCAATCATCGCCAAAAAACCAATCTTCCTAGAAAAACTCACCAGATAAGAATCTGTGGCCTGGAAAAAAAATCCCAATCACTAAAAAAATAAGGGAGGGGTTGGAAATAGGTCGGTGGCTCCTAGGTGGCACAAGAGTGGTGCAAGTGCAGCGACCGAGTTAAGAAGTGGTGGTGGCTAGGTGGAGCAGGCGGCCATAGACAATAGGCAGTGGCTGACGACCGGGCTGGTGATGGTAGTGGTTGCAAGCCAACGAAGCGAGGTGGCCGTTGAGGCAATAGTGCTCCGGGTGACAGATAAGTGACAAGTTCTCCAGGTGGTGAGGCTGCTTTGGTGGTTGGTGGTAGTGGTGGTCAGGGCATTGGTGATATGCAATTGTCAGTAGGTGGCTCTCAGTAGGCAGCTCCTAGGGGTAGCAGTTATTGTGACCACCATGGTGATCGGAAGGGTGGGCTCAACGCTGTAAAGAGCGTCAGGTGGTGACTGTCTGGGAGACCATTGGTAACCACCAACGTGGCCTTGACGGTTCATATTAACACCGTTAGCCTCAACAAGCATTAAACTGCACCTAAATTATTTTTTCTATTTGTGTGCCTTGAGGCGTGGGGCTTGGGGCCTAATATGTTTTTGCCTCCAGAACACCTATCACCAAAATATATTGAATTTTATATAAAAATTCATGAAATCGGCCTCTGAAATCAAACTGTGAGGTCATTTTGATATCAAAATATACCAAAAAATCTGCTAACCCTATAAATGGAAAAAAAGCAACTGCACAAACCCTCGAATACACAGATCTGAAGAACAAGGATAAAAATCTCTCATGAAGAGAATAGGGGCATGCATATTTAGATCTTTGATACTATATTGGAGTTGAGGAAAAATAAATTCTACAGCTCCCAAAAAGCAGCTGCATACAAACCTATCACAGAAGGAACGAAGCAAAAAAGCTATGGAGGCCAAATTCAAAGATAAAAAAAAAGGAGTCATATTGATTTTCCAACAAGAATGTAATTCAATAATTACAATACTTATGATAAATACAAACAGATAACCCTTATTAAAGGATACTCAAAAACCTAAAAGTGAAAACTCTAAATAATTATAAGATTCCTAAGTTTAGCTTAAATGTAGAGTATAATAGACTGATAATTAAATAAATAATTGTTAGCTAATTAAAGATAACTCTAACAGTTTCCTTTTGAGGAAAAGACAAAATCTAAAATGTAATATTGAAAACCATAATGTTTACTTTGATGAAGTTGTGTCCGTCTTTACAAAAAGCAATTAGGGTTATATATAGGATATCTTCATAAAACATTGACCATGAATGCCACCTTCAATACTTGATGAATGATTGGTTGCTCACTCCTTTTAATTTTTTAGAGTGTAGGATGATAAATTGATTGATTAGGTTGTTAGGTTTAAAATGAGAGGTGTAGATCTCCTTTTATACTTTTTAATGTAAAAATAAAATTATTGTTTTGGAGTATGTCTGTTGGTACTATGGATGACTTCATCATGTGTTGCATTGGTTTTGTCATTGATGTCAACACTTATCCTTTTGGAGGTCTACATTGTTGATTTGGCACTCTGTTTTGCTTGGTTTATTGTTGAACCAACACATTGGGTTCACCGACATGGTTAGTGACTTATGCACAATCATCGACATATGTTCACCGACTGGTTATATGGTTCAACAATAGTGATGATGACCTGTTATCATCTGGAGATCATTTGGTTATGTCAAAGACATGGATTGGATGTTTGGATTTGGTGTTTTTCTTATTGGTCTAATCATATTTTCCTTTACCGACAGATAGGTCTAGGTTATGGACCAAAACAAGATATTATATTCCAGATCGGCACAATGCATTTTGGAAATGGTTTATTGATTGAATAATGTGTAATTATATTGAAGCCAACATATTGTATTGTATCAAGGCTTATTTTGTAATTGATTTAAATGTAATATCTTCAGGGAGACGACCTCATATTAAGGTCTTAGGTTTTGTATAAATAAATGTAAGAATTAATTTGAGAGATGTAATGCTATGGTAATGTATGAGTATATGTGCAGATATTGAAGATCATATAAACAAATCCTTGTGCGAATCATGCAGACATTATCTAGAGGTTGAAAGAAGGTCAGAGCTTAAAATGGTATTGAATCTCTATGTCATATATTATGGATGTTCTTTTCCTTTCTATTTAATGGATTAAGTTATATCAATACTATTATAACTGTTAATCTGTGTTATCGGTATTAAATTTGGTTTACCGACTCTATGGTTTAAGTTGGAATAATTTACATTTGGGTTATAATTTATTGACAACTAATTCAGCCCCCCTCTCAGTTGTCCTTCAGTTTCCTAAAAATTGGTATCAGAGCCAAATCCTCTTTTTGCAGAAGCCTAACAACTTGAGGAGATCTTATGGCAGCAAATATTTTTAGGAAGGACAATCCTAAACTTGATGGAACTAATTATGGTATATGGAAGATCAGAATGGAGACACATCTAAACTGCATAGGAAGAGATAAATGGGATGTTATAAAAAATGGCTATGTTGGTCCTACTTCAAATATCCCTCATCCACCAACATTGGCTAAAGACTTGGAGAACAATTGCAAAGGAAGAGAAACACTTCTAACCACATTATTAGATAAACAAATCATGGGATTATTAGACTGATCTACTGCTAAAGCTATTTGGGATAAACTAGATGTTAGGTTTCCCACAGATACTAAGAGGGGGGGTGAATCAGTATCTAACCGGTGATAAGATTTTCTTAAGTTAAAACATGTAGAACATAAAATAACAGTATATTGGTATGCAAGAATTAATGCAATAAATAGAATCAGAAACATCCACATGAAAAGAACACCATAACACAAGATGTTTAACAAGGAAACCCGGTGTGGGAAAAACCTTGGTGGGATTTGTGACCCACAATATTCACTCACTGGCCAATAAGAGAATATTACTTACAATAGGGGCCTACACATGTAGGAAGGCCAACTGCCTAGAGCTCACTACTCAATGAGAAGTCACACTGACTTACAATAAGGATTATACTAATCCAATGACTTGTACTGCTTTACAATAGCATCTCCAATGCCAGATTCAGTACTGGTTCTTGCTCTATTCTTTACATATACCCTTGACCTATATTTCACGCATTAGGTCTGCCTAATAATTTTCTTTATGCTCACTACATTACCTCTCTAAATGTCTACAATGATCTCCTTTATATACAAGAGTCATTTTACAATTTGCCAAGTCGGCTTACAATAATAAACAAAATATTACATATCAAAAATCCTATTGGCCTCTATGCCAGTATACATCTTTTCTTTTGTGCCGGTGCCGGTGCCGGTGTAGAGTGATCTTGTTGATGCCGGTGCACTGTCTTGCCTGTGTAATTCTTTGCCAGTATGATGTCTTGCCGGTGCCGTAGGATTGCAAGGTTGCCATCAATGACAAAACCTTCAATCGCATACAATGTCTCATTGGAGTGTCCATATGCCAACAATCTCCCCCTTTGGCATTGATGGCAACACTCATGAGAAATTTCAAAAAGTGTCCAAAATGTGTAGTAAAAAATTTACCAAAAATATGAAGGGCTCCCCTTGAGAATATGATTCCTATCTTTAAACTTTCTCATCCTACTACTCCCCCTTTGGCATCAATGACAAAGGTTGTCAAGATGTTAGTAGAGTTTGTAGTTACATCTGTCCATATCCTCAACCCTGTAGTTGGGTAGTTATTATTTGAAAAAGATCGCCCAAAATTAAGTTTATACTATCCATAAACTTTTTGCTATCTTTTACTGTTGTTTCAGTCCTCTTCACAGTACCGATGAGATGCTGCAAATGTTCTGCCGGTGTTTTACTTCCCTGTGGTAATGCCTCTGAGATTTCCTTCTGTAGAGATGCTAAATAGTCCAATCTTGGACTCAGTTTAGATCTCAAGTGTTTTGCCTTGTTTATTATTCTTTCTTTCTCTCTCTCCTATTTAAGCAATTCTTCCTCAAAATTTGCTAACTTCTCTTCAAAAACAGATAATGAATCCGGTGAGTTGACAAAATTGTCTGCAAGTTTATTTATCTCATCCCGTGTCTTGCTTATTTTCTTGTCAATATCTATAGTCAAGAATTTTGTTTTACATGTATCTTTATACAGATTTTTATACTCTTTCAACAAACTACATAGTTCCGGTAGAAGTGTGTCAAAGTCTCTATTACACTTCTTTATTTCTTCATCAAAGAATTTCTGTTTCTCCTTTTCTACCATGTCCTTTATTGATTCTTCCTTTATTTTCTCAATATTTCCAGAAATGTATTTACATAATGTATCCAATTGTCCTAAAGAATCTTTATTATCTATATTACAATCAGGAGCAACTAACTTCAAAAATGGTATTGAATCATCTATTGCTTTATAAGCCTATGAGCCGCAGTCAGTTATTTTCTTAATGGATTCAAGTAATACCTCAGTCACATTTGTTGACTTGAAAGTTGATGATGATCCAAGAGTCTGAGTGCCGGTGGAAATAATCATGCTTGTATTGACCTCTGGCAGGTCAGTTTGTGTTTGCATTTCTTTTAGCACTGGTTTCCCTGCTTCACTGCTTACCAGTGGCACTGTTTCCTTGTGAACCTGTTCCAGAGCCTTTAGCTCTATTGGTTTCTCTGTTTGTGCCTTAGGTTCCATCTTTTTCCCTGTATCCTCTACTGGTTTCTCTGTATCTCAGGTGTTACCGAAGGCTCTTTAGCCATATCTGACTTTTCAGTTGTATCTTTATCAACTGTTATGTTGATCTTTTGGGTATCAACATTTACAGTGTATAGGACTTCAAGATTTGGATTGCTATCCTCTACATCCATACTTTCTACTATCAGTTGGTCTTCAGTGGTTGTAATTTTCACAGGTGGAGGTAGGTTGTCTTTAACCTTTATGCTTGGAGGTCCACCAACTTTGCCTTTCCCTTTGTCCCTATCCTTCTGATATACTTTAATAGGCTTAGGGTTCCTGTATTCTTCTTGTTTTTCCTTTTCAACCAGGAATATGTCCCAACCATCTTCTGTTTCTTCTGTAACTTCAGTAACTCTTCCTGCCATCAGTGAAATATGCCAGTGTGCAGTAGGGAATACTATTCAGTTTTCTTGAGCAATCAAATCTTCAATTTCCTTTGGAGAGTTTACCAGATATACAACAAGTAGTTTTTCTATTTTTATTTTCTTGTCTAATTCAATCACTGCTTGCCTTCTGGCCTCAAGTCTTTTGTAAAAATCATCAGGAATTTCATTCATTACTTCCATCAAAAACTTTTTGTACATGTCCATATGCAGTATTACACTTTCCTCAACTTGCCCTTTCTCATCAGCAGATAGAGTGTCATAAATTTTCTCTATGTTTTTCAATTTTCCTTCCTTTGTGATCTCATTTAGCAATATGTCTAGAGGTACCAAGTCAGTTTTTTTCTTTTTCTTTTTCTTAGGGGTTAGCTTTTTCTTAGGTGTGACCTTTCTAACCGGAGATCTCACTACTTGTTGCTTCTACCTTGTCCTTCTAGGTGAAGGAGTGGTTGCCGGTGATAGATGAGCTTCAGGTTGTGGGGCTGCCAACTCATCTTCTGTTATGTCAGTTTTCTTTAATACATCTTCCTTAATGACCTTTGCTTGTCTGGATCCTTTCCTCACAAATGCCTCTACCTTCTTTACATTTTTCTTAGACTGTATTTGGCTTTCTATGGTTTCAGCACTACCAAATACTTCTTCCTTAGGTTCTTTGGGGGCTTCCAGAAGCGCTTTAGCATAAGTTTCAACTATGTGGTCATCTATCTCATAGTACATTTCGGTTACCCAGATTGTCCTTGGGATGACTGCTTCCATCCATATTTCATCTTTCTTAATAACAAAGCATATATCATCTTTGTATTTTTCTACTATTTTCTGAGATAACCTTATCCTTTTCTTCATTTTTGTCTTTAATGCTTGGAAAAAGTCATGAATGTTATTTTCCTTGTTCTCACCCATGGTATTAAATAGTTCTGTGAATTGCTTTCCTACCGATATGTCATATCCTAGTTCTTTATATCCTATACTGAGAACCTATTTTTTTATATGAAGCATTAGGTATACTAATAGATTTCCAAATCTAAAAGTTCCTTTCTTATCCTTCTTTATCTTTCCAAGGTTGTCTACCAATTCATCTTTTAACCATTCACATATGTCAATTTTTGCATTGTCTGTTACCATATCATATGCACTCTTAATTCATAAACTTGAAACTGAGTTAAGTCTATTAGCATGAGTGGCTTTGTAACCTAATATCATACTTATGAATCTCACATTGATATCTTTTACATCGTTAACCCTTAGAGATCTCTTATCGAATGTTGCACTTGTTAGGTCTATGACTAAATCATTGGAAACCTTCTTGTTTTTGTCTAGCCTCTTATCGGTGGTCGATAACCCTGTGACAGCTTTTACCACTCCCTTGGTGATCTTATGAATTGCATCTAACCAGAAAAATTCTCCATGAACTCTGCTTAACACTATCCTAATCACATCCTTAGGAAATTCAAGAATGCTAAGGATTTCTGTGAATCCTAGGGTTTCAATAATCTTGTGTTCAGCTTTAACATTGCCAGTATCATCACATATCTCAGTTTTATACATGGTTTTAATTTCTTCATCTCCTAACTCTTCAATGTTGCAGTGGATGTACATTCTAGGGTCTTCAGCATATACAACACCTTTAGGAATTTGAGAAAATGCACCTAAGGTATCATCCTTCTTTGCTATCTCGGAGACTAATTAAAATATAGGCCTAGGTCTTTTAATTACTTCCACAACAGTAGGGTTTGCTATGTATTCAATTGTAGAGATGGATGCCATGATTAAATACCTTTTTCTATCTTGGATGGATGATTGCTTGGAGTGTGCTTGCTTCTTGCTCGGAATGCCTTAGCTCGAAATCTTTGCACTCTCTGAAAGTTTGAAATCACGGTGAAATGAAATGGAGCCAAAACCTTATTTTTATAATGTCTTTTCGCCATCTACCATATTAATTGCATGCCGGTTAAAAATTTACTTAACATTGTTTGCCGGTAATAAGTAATTTTCAACTTCTTATCTCTAACAGAGGGAATAATAGCATATGTGTCATTAGATTGCCAAACCCTCAAGGAAATTTTCTTCAATTAGATGAAGAACTTCTTGTCGGTGGAGCACTGCTCTGTCCTACCGGTGAAGCATCACTTTGTCCTACCGGTGAAGCATTTGTTGGTTCTACCGGTGGAGGAGTATTCCTAATATTTAGATCAGCTTTTCTAATCCATTGCTTTGAGAATTCTTGCTTAACCTCTTCAACCTTTTCTTTCCCTTTCAAGCTAGCACTTTTGTTGTCTACTGGTGTACCTTTAATTCTACAAAATTTAGCAATATGCCCAATCTTGTTACATGCATAACAAGTTACATTATTTTTCTAAATAGCTTTCCCATAACCTATGCCAGTTTGTGTTCAGCATTGATTAGATAAATGTCCAAATCTTCCACAAACATAACATTTTACATTCAGTCTATAGTTTTCAGAGTTATGACCAACTTTGTTACATTTGGAACATTGACCGGTGGATGTATTGATATTCTGATAATTCCTAGATCTACATTCATTTGCCCTATGACCATACTTATTACAGTTAAAGCATTTTCCATTGAATTTATAAGCATTAGGTGGTCTTACCGGTTTGCTATGATCCTGAATATTTGTAGTACTGAAGCTTTCACCAACTTCAAAGCCAATTCCAGAAGTGTCACCTTTAGGTTTTTGATTCTTCAATAAGGTACCAAGTTCTTCTGAGCTTTTCTTGAATTTTTCTTTATGTTGATTTGTAGTTTCCAATTCCCTTTCCAAGATTTCTTTTTGTCTCATCAGTTCATTTGAGTCATTCTGAGTATGCATCAGATCTATCTTCAACATGTCATTTTCATAGCTAAGTCTTGTGTTCTCATTTGCTGCATCACATAGTTTTCTGGTCAATTCTTCTTCATTCTTCTTTCTACCCTCAATCTCTTTGGAAAATCTCATAGTCATATCCTGCATTTCATTTTTTGTTGTCATGACCTCTTGTTTTAGCTTGCTTAGCATGTCATTAAGTGATTCCTTTTCATCATTCTCATTTTGCAATTTTTCACAAAGTTCTCTTCTTTTATTTCTTGCAACAGTAAGATTTTCTTGAAGTCCCAGAATGATATCCTGAGCTGCTCTTAAATCATCTTCTAATTTGATATTTTTCAACTTCTCTGCATCATAGTCTGTAAGAGCTCCTTCAAGTTGCTTCATCAGATTTTCCATCTTTACCGGTGTCAAGATCTTCCTCAAGCAATTAGGCTTCTAAAAATAGAGGACCAAGATCTTATACCAATTGTTAGGATTCCCACAGATACTGAGAGGGGGGGGTGAATCGGTATCTAACCAGTGATAAGATTTTCTTAAGTTAAAACATGCAGAACATAAAATAACAGTATGCTAATATGCAAGAATTAATGCAATAAATAGAATCAGAAACATCCACATGAAAAGAACACCATAACACAAGATGTTTAATGAGGAAATCCAGTATGGGAAAAACCTCAGTGGGATTTGTGACCCACAATATTCACTCACTGGCCAATAAGAGAATATTACTTACAATAGGGGTCTCCACATGCAGGAAGGCCAACTGCCTAGAGCTCACTGCTCAATGAGAAGTCATACTGACTTACAATAAGGATTATACTAATCCAATGACTTGTACTACTTTACAATATCATCTCCAATGCCAGATTCAATACCGGTTCTTGCTCTGTTCTTTACATATACCCTTGACCTATATTTCGCACATTAGGTCCGCCTAATAATTTTCTTTATGCTCGCTGCATTACCTCTCTAAATGTCTAAAATGATCTCCTTTATATACAAGAGTCATTTTTCAATTTGCCAAGTCAGCTTACAATAATAAACAAAATATTACATATCAAAAATCCTATCGGCCTCTATGCCGGTATACATCTTTTCTTCTGTGTTGGTTCCAATGCCAGTGTAGAGTGATCTTGTTGATGCCGGTGCACTATCTTGCCTGTGTAATGCTTTGCCAGTATGATGTCTTACCGGTGCCATAGGATTGCAAGGTTGCCATCAATGACAAAATCTTCAATCACATACAATGTCTCATTGGAGTGTCCATATGCCAACACTAGAAACATTAAATGAAGGAGATACCACTATCAAAATTGCAAAACTAGAATGTTACCGGGTCAGGTATGAAAATTTGAAAATGGAAGAAGATGAAAGAATTTCTCCATTTATGGAAAGAGTTAATAAAATTGTTTTAGGAATATAATGTTGTGGAGGATCTTTAAGTCAAGATAAAATTGTTTCTAAAGTTTTAAGAGCCTTGCCACCTGCTTAGAAAATGAAAGTTGCTTCTATTAATGAGTTGAGAACAATACCTAATACATCAGTATCTAGATATACATTGGTTAGAAAACTTTCAACATTTGAGCTTGAGGAATTTGGTCATGTTGCGACTATCAACCCTGATTTCTCTTTCAAAGAATCATCATCATCATTATCTAACAAATCTGATTGGAAAACACTTTATGCAATAGAACTTGAGGATATTAGAAGGGAAAACGAGGAACTTGAAGAACTTGAAGCACTATTTGCAAGGAAGATGCGTAAAGGTCCAGTAGGAAGTAAGTATGAAGGTAAAGCAACTTTCAAATGTTTTAATTACAATAAAATTGGTCATATAGCGTCTAGGTGTCCTGATAGACATGCAAGACTAAGAGAGGAAGCAAAGAGAACATATGATTCAGATGACTAAGAGAGGAAGCAAAGAGAACATATGTTACTATGCAGATGAAGGTGTTACAGATGATTCAGACGAAGATCCAACAAATAATGGGTGGGAATTTGTTACAAAAAAAGAAGATCAACCAACACCTATTGTCAAACTAGTAGAGCAGGCACTGGCATTAAAAAATGAAGAAAAGGATGAATGGATCATTGATAGTGGATGCTCGCACCATATGGTTTGTGATCAAAGAAAATTCTTGTCATTACGGAAATGTCATGGAGATCTAGTAAGATTTGGAGATGATAAAGCATGTTTAATCAAAGGAAGAGGCACTATTTATTTGGATGGTAAACACAATACTGACAATGTTTATTATGTTGAAGGTTTAAAGAATAATATTTTGAGTGTTGGTCAATTAGTGGAAAAAGGGTTTCTTTTACAATTCAAGAATGGAAAATGCAAAATCATAAATAGAACTGGATTGAAGATTGCAACTGGTAATCATACTAAAGGTAATATCTTTCATTTGAATACCAGTGATATGACATTTTTGATTGCTCACATTTATGAAATTTGGTTATGGCATAAGATACTCTGTCATGTGAATTTTGGTTGCATTGTAAAGATCAGTTCAACTAAGGTAGTAAGGGATTTACCTAAGATTGTGAAACCTCATAATCCAGTATGTAAGGAATGTCAAATGGGAAAGCAAGTTTGAACAACATTTAAGAGCATTTCTGAGAAATCCAATAATATTCTTGATTTAATTCATACTGATTTATGTGGTCCGACAAGAACAAGAAGTCTTTAGGGTGATAGATACTTTACAAGGTAATAGTAGAGAATGAAACTGACAAGAAAATCAAATGTTTGAGATTTGATCAAGGAGGAGAATTCACATATAGGGAATTTAATACATTTTGTGAAGTAAATGGAATCAAAAGATAACTATCGGCACCCCGAACACCTCAACAGAATGGAGTTGTGGAAAGGAAGAACAAAACCATTCTGGATGTAGCAAGAACCATGATAATGGAAGAAAATTTACTTCATGTGTATTGGGGAGAAGCAATGAATACATCGGTTGACACTTTCAATAGAGTTCACATCAAAGGTGAAACCGGTAAGACCCCTTATGAACTATGGTTTGGTCATACTCCTACTCTCAAATACTTTAGAATATGTGGAAGTAAATGCTATATTAGGAGAGATGAGTCTATTGGCAAATTTGATCCTAGAAGTGATGAAGGAATATTTCTTGGTTATTATGAAGGAACTGACACATTATGTTCACTGGTAATGTCAGTGACTTATGCATAGTCACTGATATATGCTCATCGAAAGGTTATATGGTGCATCGACATTGATGATGACTTGTTCTCATCTAGAGATCACTTGATTATCTTGAAGACATGGTTTGGATACTTAGTTTTGGTGTTTTGGTTATTGGTCTAATCGGGTTGACATATTTGTTGTTACCGGCAAATAGGTCTAGGTTATGAACTAGTACACGTTATCTATTCCAGATCATCACAACACATTATGTAGATAATTTGTTTTTGGTTATTGTATTCAAGCCAACATCTTGTATTGCATCAAGACTTATTTTGTAATTGATTTGAATGTAATATTCTTAGTATACTTGAAGGAACTTTTGAAGAGATAAATTTTTTTCTAGGTTTGCAGATTTCACAAACAGATAAAGGTATATTCATATGTCAAACAAAATACTTGAAGTAAATTTTGAAGAAATTTGGTATGGAAAACTCCAAACTGGTAAGTACTCCTATGACTACAACTGATAAATTGGCATTGAAGGATGATTCGGCTCCTATAAGTTTGACAAGGTAAAAATCTATGATTGGAGGTTTATTGTATTTGACTGAAACTAGACCTAATATAATAATTGCAGTATGTATTGTTCCAAGATTTCAAAGCAATCCTAAAGAAAATCATGAATCAACAGTTAAAAGGATTTTCTAGTACCTAAAAGGCACAACAAATCTTGGTTTATGGTATCCTAAGAATGATAATTTTGAATTATGTGCATATACATATTCAAATTGGAAAGGAGACGTAGATGACAGAAAGAGTACCACTGGCAGGGCATTATTTCTTGGCAGAAGATTGAGTTCATGGATCAACAAGAAGAAGAATTGTACATCATTATCTATAGTAGAAGCAGAATATGTTCCAGCAACGACAAATTCTACTTAGTTATTATGGATCAAACAAATTTTGAAGGATATAAAGGTAAAATGCAAAGAACTGGTAATTATTTATTGTGATAATTCAACAACAATTGATATATCAAAGAATCCGGTATTTCACTCTAAGACAAATTATATTTCTATTAATTACAATTTTCTGAAAGAGAATGTTGAATAAAATGTAGTGAGATTAGTTAATGTCAATACTAAAGAGAAAATTGCAAATATCTTTACAAAGCCTTTTCTTAAGGAAACATTGGAATATCTCAGAGAGCAGCTTGGGGTAATTTCCCCACCGATAGAGACTTAGATGTTGACGATTGACATCAAACTGACATTTTCAGGTTTGATGGAGGATAGCTACTTCTCAAGGGGAGTAGTTAGCTAGATGTTATGTTTTGATATTGATTCTTAACTGCTTTGGCATTTGATGTCAAAGGGGGAGAGATATCTATGTAAAAACATTGTATTTTGGGGAGAGATGGACATTCTACTTGGAGAGATGTATTTTGGTTTTGGTTTCTAATATTGATCTATTTTGGGAGATTGTTGTCTTGTTGGTTTTTGGCATGAAAGAATTTGGTATTATGATCCCCATCACCCAACCATAAATCTCTAGATTTTTGACGCCAATAAATTTCTTCTCTAGAGAGGATCTCTTCTAATTGTGAATTCAAAGACTTATGCTTCTGGAAAGTTGCAGAGTCCATGCCACCAATCATAACCATGTTATTAAGAGCTTCAATCTCTTTCAGAATCTTAGCTTTCTCAGAAAAAATGTTTTTAAAATTCAAAACATTCCATGTCTTGATTTGAAGCTTAAGAAAAGAGAGCTTTTTAACGAACCGAAACATCCTAGAGCCACGAACAAAGGGAGCCGTAGACCACCAAGATTGTAAAAGCAATAAAAAGGAAGGATCATGAAACCAGATTGGTTCAAACTTAAAAGAAGACTAACCAGGAGCTTTGTCATAAAAAATGGATAACCCAATCGGAAAATGATCAGAACCAGCATAGGGCAAAACTGAGGCAACTACATCCACATTAGAGGAAATCCAGTTATCTGAAACTAGAAAATGATCGAGTCTCTCAGCAATATAAGAGAAGTCCTTTCTCCTATTTGTCTAGGTAAAAGGCCCATTCAAAGTCTTACAATCCACCAAATTATTATTTGAAATGAAAGTAGAAAAATCTTCCAAGATACATTTGTTAGGAAGAATTCGCCCACACTTCTCATCATCAGATGAAATGGCATTGAAATCTCCTCCAACAACTATAAGCTAGCCAAGAAGAGGGGATAATATGAGAGATAAATAATCCCAAAGAGCTTTCTTATCCCCGATAGATATTGGCCCATAAACATTGAACAACCAAAGCTTGATATCCGAAACATGACTTTTAACTAGAGCCAACATCTAGGAGGGGGCAGAAGCAATCAGTTTCAGATCAACAAACAAATCCTTCCAAAGGAAAGCCAAACCCCCAGAAGCCCCCATTGAGGGGGATACACAAAAATTCCAAGACTTCCATTTGGCAAAAAGCCGATCAGCACCTTGACTATTTAACTTAGACTATTGTAAAAGTAATACATCACACCTAATTAAATCAAACTGAGATTTAATGAGATGTCTTTTGTTAGGGGCATTTAAGCCCCTAACATTCCAAGATACAAACTTCATTGGCCTCGAGGGGAGGAAATCTCTCCCCTCTTCTCAATTTCTAGATCAACCTTCTCTAGCTCAGACTTTAGACACCGCTTGGAAGCCACTGATCGAGTAAAAGGTGGACTAAATTTTTTCTTTTTACTAGACCCTGCTTTTGGAATCAAGAGAGTAGATTGAATACCAGCATCAATTTCAATTTGTGTGTAAAATGTTTTTGGTTTCCTACCCCTCTTTGCAGGAGAAGGGGAGGGTAAGACAGGGGATAATGGAAACTGGAGTAGGGGTTTGCTAATCATAGGATCCAAACCTAAAATTCCAAATCCCTCCCCAAATAAACCCAAAGAAACTTCCACATCTTGCAATTATCAGACAAGATCTTAGAGGATTTGTCAGTTGGGGGGATAGGGGATAGGGGATGACTAATCATAGGATCCATACCTACTAACCCAATGCCCTCCCCAGCTATCACTGCAACATCCTGAGATTTATTAGACAAAGGCTCAAAAGAATTGGCAGATGGGGGAATAACCAGAGAAGAGTTTAATTTGGATAAATCTTGATCAATTGCCTCCACAATTGTGTCCATAACCTCTGAGTTTAAAGTAATGCTGTTATCAAAAACCAGTTTCTGGACTTTAGAAATTAAAACATCATCAGGAAGAAAAGATTCCAAATAGCTAGGCATTGGACCGACATCTAACGGGGAAGAGGTGAACAGGCCATCCTTCCCAGATGAAGGGAGACCCAACAAACTTGCACCTTCCCCATCCTTCTGTAATACTGAGGGATTTACCAAATCATTTTGCAAAGGAGGAGTAGCTTGACCAACCTTATCTACTTTAGAAGTGAAATGAACAGATTTAGGTTTCAAAGCATTAGAACGTGAGGTCTTATCTGCAAAAGAGATACCCCAAAGAGAAACAAAAAGACCAACATCCATAGTGACTGAGGCCTTAGAAAACCAATCAGAATCACAGATAATATGCTGATGCCAAATACCATCAATAGATTTCAAATTACAATTGGAAGGAATCACAGCAGAAGGAGCAAGTAAGACACAAATTTTCACCAAGAAAACCCCATCCTCAAACACTGAATGTGAATGTAAGAATTTCCCAAAGGAATCCCCAATTTTTTGCAAAATTTCTAAATCCGAAAATTCAAAGGGGAGGCCACGGAGCGAAAACCAAGTGGGTTTATTCTTAACCAGGTCTTGTGGAACAGAAAAAGATGGTTTCCAGTCTTGTACAAAAATTAGATTATGCCCTACCCATAAGTAGGATTTTTCCAGAGCCTTCTATTTAGCATCGACCAAATCAAAAATGACAAGGAAAGTATTTGCAGAAAGAACCTAAAAGTATAACGTGTCGTACCAGAGAGAATGAATTTCATAGTGGAGTTTAGAAAGCAAAACATTATCCCCCCAAACCTGAAGAATAACTACCAAAGAATGCAAATCCCTTGCTTTTTTATCCAAAGGAGCATCAATCACAAAAATACATGGCATAGGAGACTAAACCTTCTTTGGAGAGGGAATTTTGTCAACAAATTTAGGTTCCAGACCAGGAGCAATAGTGTCAGCTTGAGCCACATGAGTAGGGTTTCACTGAGGATTATAATTGAGCCGAGGATTTTTCCTAAACCCTCCTATCCCACGTAATTGCATATGCCTTAGAAAATTCTACCGTGGCCCAAAGAAGCCCTTGAAGAATGGAGATCGCAACCTGGGCGGATGTCCCGGATGCCACTCCAAAATAGGTTTTTCTAATACATCCACCCAAGCCCCATTGCGGAATACCCACTACGGGATATGGCCAGAGAGTTTTTCGAAGGGATCACATGGTGGCAATGGATCGCAGAGAGCCTCCTCACCCCAGCGTCGCTTATCCCCAGAAACCCTAAAATGCGAAAATTGTGAATTTTCGCATTTCCTCATTTTTGTTGTTAGGACTAGATGCTTACTTTAGGTTATAATCATATTCCTCTTACATCACATATGTGAAGGTAATTTGAGTGAAAAATCTATTATTTTAAGGAGATAGTTATCAAAGTAGTTAATAGCTAGTTATCCTGTGAAGCCTTATGTAAAAGTGGACTTCTTGCATAACGAAACTCTTGAGAACTTTTCAAAGAGATTGTATAGAAATTTTTGACCTTATTTTTTGTACTCAAAGTTTTTAGAAGTTTTATATTTTCAAATAGAATAAAAAATATATTTAAATGTGTTACTAAGTTATCATTACTGATTTATCAATGTGTTAAGTTAGTAACCTATTTCTGTATTTGTGGAATTCATTGGTTTATGAAAATGACACATTGGACTTAAGAAACACAATCATACCCTAGTAAATTGGTTTAAATGTGATAAGATAAATTTATTCCTTGTATGTTGAGATTTGTTATCCTTCTTTCATTATTGCATATCCAAACTTATTTTGTGCTAAAACCCTCTCTGTAATAATTACTAGGTACTCGTTATTCAATTTCTTTTAGAATTTTTTTATCTCCTTTTGTAATTTTTTTTATTGAAATGACACATTGGACTTATGAAACACAATCATACCCTAGTAACTTGGTTTAAATGTGATGAGATAAATTTATTCCTTGTATGTTGAGATTTGTTATCCTTCTTTCATTATTGCATATCCAAACTTATTTGGTGCTAAAACCCTCTTTGTAATAGTTTTTAAATAAAAGGGGTAAAAACTTTATTGAAGATCAGACACTAAAATTACAAGGAGGACCAGAGCCCCAAGGCCCCCAAAAAAAGAGCCCTAGGCCCAGACCAAGCTTAGCGAACATCATAACTCGCCATGTCCTTAGCAAGAATCTTTCGCAAGACTTGACAATAATCTGGGGAGAGATGCTCCCATCCTTCAAGCTTCCAATCACTATCATGTTCTGAGGCCCACTTATCCAAAGAATCTGCCGCTCTATTCCATTCACAGGGAATGTGGATGAAAGACACCTGCTCCATTAAAGAACTAATCTGAAGGATCTGATGCACAATCCCTGCCAGCTACCAATGAGTCCCACTCATCTTCTGCTCAGTCAATAAATTAACAATAATTTGTGAATCCAATTCATAGATAACGTTCCTACAACCCAACTTCCAAGCCCACTCCAGGACATAGAGAATAGCAAGACCCTCCATATAATTATTGGATTTCCTCCCTTTATGCACCAAAAAGAGGAAGACCACCTCTCTCGTATAGTTCTGACCTATCCCACCCACCCCTACTGGGCCTGGGTTACCCCTGGAGGAGCCATCAGTGTTAATCTTAATAATCTCATCCTGAGGGGGGCTCCACTTTCCAACCCTTTGGACCTTCTTCATATCACATCTACCTCTTCTGACACATGTAGAGGCAAGAGATAGCTCATTCCAGCCCAACCTACTCACAATGTCCACCTCATCTCTGTTCAAAGGAAGATTAACCTCACACTTAGCTTCCACCATCTCCCAAATGATAACCATGGTTCTATTCCATACTTACTGCACTAATATTCTAGCCTCACGAAAGATCCTTCTACTCCTCTCTAGCCAAATCTGCCAGAGTATGAAGATAGGCCCAATGTACTAGACCATCTGAAGGAAGGAGGATAGGATAGGAGGTCTACCCAAACTGCTCCAAAATTCCACCAGAGAATCAACTTGAACACACGGACACTTCCACATCCCCCACCAGTAGTGCCAAATAAGAATAGAAAAGGGACATCTAAAGAACAGATGTGAGGAGTCTTCTTCCCCGTTACCACACAAAGCAAAAATAGGAGGCCCCAAGAATCCCCTCTTACGAATATTATCCCAAGTTAGGCATCTATTCAAAGCTAGAGTCCAAGCGAAGCAATTGCACTTTGGCTAAGAGAAACTATTCCAAGCCTGTTTCCACCAGTGCACCTCTCTACCCTCCAAACTTCGGTTCAAAAGTACCCGGTAACCACTAGCAACAGTAAAGATGCCCTTAGGATTCGAAGACCAGACAAGTCCATCCCTACCCTTGATAGCACTACAGTGTCTATTCACCAGAATGCCTTGCAGCTCAACACACTCTTCCTCCATCCCAACAATTGGCCACTCACTAGGAGCCTTCCACCTCTCCATCTCCAACAACCCACACCAGTAAACCACTGTGAAGTCACTCACCCGTGACCACCCTTCCTCCAAAAATCTCTGGCTAAGGTTCCCAAGATTAGGAAACTGAACAAGGATGGGGGGGTACCCATCCCAAGAGTCATTCCAAGAAAGGACCTCCTCCCCCCTCCTGCAAATCCAAAAGAGTCCCTCCTTAATGAGAGATGCCCCCTTCTTGAGAGTATACCAAATCATTGAACCTTTTCCCTCAAACGGATATCTTGTAACCTCCTGAAATGGGATCCTCTACATATATCTGTAAGCCAATAGCTTAGCCCAACCACGATCCTACTCGACGCACCACCTCCAATACAATTTAGCCACCAGAGCCTCCCCGAATAAAATAGCCTGCCGTAAACCAAGCCCCCCAACTATTTCGGGCTACACACTAGGTGCCAATTAACCAAACTCCATTTGGAGGAGGATAGATTGTCTGCCCATAAGAATTTCCTTGCTAAAGAGTCCAATCCCTTCAAGAACCACATAGGAGCCACTTGAAGCATACAATGATAAATCGGAAGAGCTTGAACCACAGACTAAATCAGTTGCACCCTCATAGCAAAAGATAACCATCTGTGCATCCAATGTTCCACCTTCGAGTGAAATTTATCCAAGATACCCTGCCATGACTATTGAGGAGCATTACCAGGAGAGATAGGAATACCCAGATAAGTCATGGGCAGAGTACCCACTTGGAACCTCAAGATAAGAGAAATCCTCTTTTGAATTGCTCTAGGAGTGTTGAAGAAAAGAATAGAAGACTTATCTTCATTGATCAACTGACTCGAGGCCGCCAGATAGACATCCAAAACCTTCCGTAGATTAGTAGCTTCTCTTATTCGAGCAAGACCCATCAAGGCCGTGTCATCAACAATCTGCAAATGAGATTGAGGCTGCAAATCATTACCCCAACTCCAGCCCTGAATACTACCTAGACCCACATTATGCTTGATCAGCCTCCATAGACCCTCAGCGAGGAGAATGAATAAGTAAGGGGAGAGGGGGTTCCCCTGGCAAAGGCCTCTAGATGACACAAACAGCTCAGTGTGATCACCATTAATTAGCACTGAGAAAGAGGTGGATGTGACACAACTCATAACCCATTGGCTCCATTTGTCAGCAAAACCAAAAGACCCGAGGATCTTCAGAAGGAAGAACCAACGAACCCTATCATAAGCCTTAGCCATATCCAACTTGATAAACATAGCTTTTTCCTTGGAGGATGCCATAGAGTGAATGGTCTCCGTAGCAATGACCACACCATCCAAAATTTGACGCCCTTCCACAAACCCGCTCTGTTCCTCTGAGATAACAGCTCTGAGACACTTCTTTAGCCTCTCTGCTATCAACTTAGAAATGATCCTGTATATCACATTGCAGAGAGATGTAGGGTGGAACTGGCCTAACCTATCGGCTCCATCACACTTAGGGATTAGCGCAATGAAGGTCACATTCAAGGCCTAGAGCATCTGTTTGTTCCTCCGAAACTCTTGGACTACTTCGAGTAAGGCTAATTTGATGATATCCAAAAACTCTTGAAATAATTCAACCGAAAACCCATCTGGTCGTAGAGATTTTCCTTTCCTCATGTGAAAAACAATCTGCTCAAGTTCTTCCAATAAAATAGGACACATAAGCTTCTCATTCATCTCCCTAGACACAAGAGGAGGAATGCAAGCGAAGACCTATTTCTCCTCCACCAATTCCCCCTGGGAATCCTCATTGAAGAGGAATCGGAAATACTAAAGAGCCTCCCTAGAAATCTCCTGCAAGGATAATAACATCTCACCTCTATCATTGACTAGAGCAGAAATGGAATTCCCATGGCATCTCGCCTTCACAGAGTTGAAAAAGAAAGCATTGTTCTAATCGCCCGCTTGAAGCCAATAAATGCAAGCTCTATGTTTCTAGTAAATTTCTTCCCTAAGTTCCCATTCCTTTAAAACCTTGAGAGCCCTGTCCTCCTCCCTAAGCAAGGCTTCAGACAAACCCTGCTCTCTAATTTCGCTGGTAATGCCAGTTAACACTATTTGGGCAACTTTCTTAGTGTGGAAAATGTTATCGAAACACTGCCTATTCCACTATTTAAGTTGAAACTTAACAAACTGCAACTGCTTGGCAAAAGTATACATGGTAGTGCCAAAGGCCTGTCTCACCTTCCTCCACAACTGCTCAATAAGAGCCTACAGAGCGGGATCCCAAAGCCACCTAAGTTGGAATTTGAAGGAAGGAGAGCGAGCAACCCAGGTTGAAGAAGAGACTAGCTTGATAGGCTAGTGGTCAGACCCTCTCCAGTCAAGAATCTGAAAACTTGTGGACCACCCCCCACCAACCCAAGAACTAGAAACCAGAAATCTATCTAGCCTTTTAGCAATCCAATACTCCCCCACTCTCCTATTGTTCCAAGTGAACAAACCATTGCCAGGCTTAATGTCAACCAGATGTAGGGAAGATATACTATCCTGAAAGAGATAAGAAGAGGGATCCAATCTCATGACTCCCCCCTTCTTCTCACTCAGCTCAATGATAGCATTAAAGTCTCCCACCATAATCCAAGGATGAAAAGGGACCAACCTTCGCATACAAGAAATATGAGACCCAAAGATTTGCTTGCCCAAAAAATCAGTGGGTGCATAGATATTAGTAAACAAGATATGGTCTCTGGTCTCAAGACTTGAGGTAACCTTGGATAACGATGATCTGGAAGCCACCCACCAGACAGGGCAAATCTTTGAAGGATTCCACAGACATGCCACTCCTCCAAATGACCCAACAGGCCCAATACACTGACACTCACCTTGCCCCCATAGCTTCGGCACCAACCCCATCATACTCTCCACCGAAAGTTTGGTTTCTTGCAAAAATAGGACATCAGGTGAATGATTCCTTATCAATTCCTAAACAAATTTTTCTCTAGGGCCATTGTTTAAGCCCCTCACATTCCATGAAAGCACAATCATTGAGGAGGATTGGAAAAGTGAGAATCCAAAGTCTTTACTGACCCCGACTCAACCAAATTCTCTCCCATCAATTTGATTTTATCCAAATCCTTCTTTCTGCCAGCCTTTGAGATTTTCTCCGAAGCACTTTTCTTAATATCTTTTTGACGAAGACCCAGGTGAGCAGAAGACATTAGTTTTAACTCCAGTTGGTTCCACTTTTAGAGCTATATGGTACTCTCTCAAAATTTTGCGATCCTCTTTTGTACTATCTGGTGCATGCCTATAGACAATATGGATAAAAATCGATACTTGCATTGAATTGTAGTATTGTGACTAGACCTCATCTTGTGGTGCAAGTGTGTAGTTCTCTGCAAAGTCAACAACAAAAAGTATACTACCAACAAGAAATGTATCCTTACATATTCAAAACTGACCATCGAGCCATCTAGCATTTTGAGTGTGTTTAACATATTTAGGTACGATGTTACTCTTGAATTCATTCATAAATGCATGAACACTAACTTTTTCAGTGATTAGATCACATCAATTTCCAACCTCTCCATCCTTCAGTGGATACTCAATAGTTTTAAATATTTTAACATCAACTAATTGTTGTCCAAAATCATTTGAAATATTTTCATGCAAACATTCATCCAACAATGCAAGATTGCCACATATATCACATACACCAGAAACACATGCATTGAAAAGAAAATTTTGTTCATTTAGTGGGCTGTAAAGAAAACTTGAAATAAACTCCTTTATAGTTTCAGGTGGTATATTTATACCACATTCTTGGAACATTCCATTACTATGCATGGTAACATGTATATATCAAAATACATCATAATGGTAGCGAAATTGAACATGAGTTTTGCAACAACATGTGACTCTTTCCTTGTTAATTCGAACATACCAAGGTTTACACTTTTCACAAGACCTTTGACAAATGCTAATAGTCAACACCTTATCATCCAAAAAAAAATTATACAATTCAGTTTAAGTCATGTCCAATAGGTGTTTTGGATGTGGATCATGAATTTTTGACCCAATTCTTAATTTAAGAAGATCTCTGACATTAGGTGGTACTCCTGTATTATCCTGCCAGAATTTTTTTCGATCAAATTTTTGACTTCACTAGTAAGTTTCATATCAGACCTTGGTAGTCTACCACTAAAAGTCCACAATTTGTTTTCCGGATCACTTTCAAAATTAACTCTTCTTTTTACAGCTCTTGACAAAGTTTTACGATGAATATTAAGATATCCACTTATGTTACTCATCATTCTTTAATTAGAAGTTGTTTGGCTTACTAAAGTTGTTGTTATTGTCCATCGTGTCGCATTTTTATCTTTAGAATGACTTTTCTTTCTAATTGTATCAAAGGCGCTAGCAACAATCGATACAACTTGGTTTAAAGACTCGTCCTTCTTCTTGGGTTTGACATAAATGCCTAACTTCTTCATCACTTTTTGCATTTTAGTCATTTTAATTAGTTGTACCATTAATTGGCATTGAAACCCAAATTTCTTATTATAAAAAAAATGTCTAAACAATCTATTGACATTATTGGTTTTAGTTGTAGGTGGATTTTCAATTTCATTTGGAGTTTCAAATTTCGTT
Source organism: Cryptomeria japonica (assembly GCF_030272615.1). NCBI lineage: Eukaryota > Viridiplantae > Streptophyta > Pinopsida > Cupressales > Cupressaceae > Cryptomeria > Cryptomeria japonica. The sequence goes on from NC_081415.1 coordinate 528,356,307, forward strand.
TCAATTTAAATTTCAAGTTGAGATCTAGTTTCATTTGGGGTTTCAATTTGGATTTCAATTTCAGTTTCAACTTGAGTTCTAATTTCATTTGGGGTTTGATTTTCAATTAGAATTTCATTTAATAAGTAACTTGCTTCTACTAAATCACCAATTTCTTCATGAGAAAAAACATGCATCCAATAATGGATTAGAAGATGCACCTAAATTAAATGGTTCTATTGTGTTTCCTTCATCAACATTTATGGTCTCATTGATGTTCTCCTCTTCTGAAATGATTGTGGAACTTGAAGCTCCTTGTCTCATTCTTGATCTTCTCTCTCATTGACACATTGCCTCCTTCTCCCTATTTGCTGCAATCTCCTCAGTTGTCAGAACCTTCCTTTGCCTCTTCCTGCGTTGATTTGATCCCATGGCTACACCAAAATTTGAATTCGAATCGATCTCCTTACCAAATCGACAATAAGACAAACAAAGAGAATGATTAATCAAAACATTCTCTTTACAGATCATACTTGTCAGGCAATGATTGAAAAATCATTCAATCTCTCAGATTTGTGCTTGTGGGTCAGATTCTGGCCTAATGGATCTATTCAAAAATGAGTGCCCATTATTTAATGAAATGAGTGACCATTTTTATAATCGGGTACCCATTTTTAAAAACGAGCGCCCATTTTTCTTTCAACGGTACAAGGCGAAACGGGCGCACGTTTGTTAAAATTAGTGGCGGGAAACAACCCTTAGAATTTTTTTTTGCTTCGAGATAGGCTTGGTCCCACCAAGCCTATGCTTGGACCTCCATAAAAATGACTAAGGTAAAATGACATCAGATTTCTACCTTGGCCTAATTTTTTGAGGGCCTTTCTAATTGAATTTTTTGTCGAAACAAAAACCCATTAGATTTTTCAGCATCCTGATTTCAGAAATGTAAATTTCATAGTGATAAGATTATTTTTACTATTTTTTTATTATTTATTAATCAAAAGTGGAACCTAAACCTAAAATACCAAGGTTCACTAAAACTTTAATAACTTTTTTTTTTAGGATTTTAGAAAAATAAATAATTTGACATCAATCTACATAAAATTATTTTGAATATTAAAAAAAATAAAATTGAAAAATATGAAATTTTCATCAAATTATGGTGGTCGTACACCCAATGTTTTTAAAATATACTATATTGTCTTTTAAAATTAATAAAAAAAAATATATTCAATAAAAAAATAAGAAAAAATATTCTCATCAATATTTGGTGTCTTAGGTATCATTTCCTAGAAGGATTTGCAAAAATTCATTTATTTGCATCAAAAAAGGGTGGTCATACACATGTGTAGTATGGTCCTGAAACAAGCATTTTGAAAAACTGGTTTTTAAACATGCCTACTAAAAAGGGATTTCTAGCATGTGGGTATTAAAATAAATTACATATTTGAAAAGTAGACTCCAATCACTACATTTAATATTACTGAAGTTTTATGAGATTCAATCTCTAAGTGCATCAAATTTCGATATCAATCGACAGAAAATTTGAAAAACAGAGAGAACACTTCCACTTTTTACCCAAAAGTGGGACTCAACTTCTTGCAGCCACCCAAGTAGTCTAATTCTGCATCCTCTATTCCCAATAGTGTCTCATATTAATTATTATAATGGAAAATATCATTATATATTCTATGGGGCATGTATGGTTCTATGTAAGAAGTAATTCCTTTGGAAGTACTTCTTAGCCAAGGAGAGACTAGACATGTGATTTCTCCTCTGAACATATAGTAGAATTTAAGTATTTCACTAATATATGTAAATTTGGTGTTAATGTTATAATTGTTTTATTGGTTTAATTTTCGTGACAAATCAATAATAAATTTAATTATTTAAATAGTTTTTCACATAATGTCATTTGCTATGTTTTAATTTTTATTCAATAAATGGGCAAATAGATGAATTTATTTCTATTAAATAAATTACCTTTAGAGTACATTTAATGTTTGATAAGATCTTTATATTAAATTAATAATTTACCTTTAATTTAAATACTAAATCATTAGAGATTAAAAAGTTAATTTACATGACGCAGTCACAAATATTCCTATCAATGAATAGGAAGAGTATGTTGCTCCCATACTAGAGATGGAAATACATAGAGGTGATAATAGCATTTATTATATGATGATACGCATCATGATAGCCCTAATCTATCTAATATATACCCCTAAAATACCTTGTACTATTAAGTGCAAAAAAGGAGGATAGTCAGGACGAGATGGAGACTACACCTATACCAATAATGTGGCTATCATAGAGATGATATGAGGGAATATAGATATAAAAAAGAAGAGGCCAAAGACCTAAACTTAAGCAACAAAAATACTACAAAAATGACAACACCCATGACAACACCTGTGAGACCTTCAAATACACTAGATATCAATTTAAATATTGGGGACCGAAGTGATAAAATGTTATATATATGTATATGTATACATATATACATATATACATATATATGTATATATGTATACATGTATATATATGTATATATGTTTACATATATACATATACATATATATATATATGTGTGTGTGTGTGTGTGTGTGTGTGTGTGTGTGTGTGTGTGTGTGTGTGTGTGTGTGTGTGTGTATATGTATACATATATAAATATATGTATAAATGTATACATATATACATATATGTATATATACATACATATATAGATGTATATATGTATACATATATAGATGTATATATGTATACATATATACATATATATATGTATGTATGTATACATATATACATCTATATATGTATGTACATATATGTATATATGTATACATATATACATATATATATACATATATACATATATATATACATATACATATATATATATGTATATATATATATGTATATATATATATATGTATATGTATATATGTATATATATATATGTATATATGTATACATACATATATATATATATATATATATATATATATATATATATATATATATATATATATATATATATATATATATATATATATATATATATATATATATGTATGTATGTATGTATGTGTGTGTGTGTGTGTGTGTTTGTGTGTGTGTGTGTGTGTGTGTGTGTGTGTGTGTGTGTGTGTGTGTGTGTATATATATATATATACATATATATAAAATTTAATTATAACACGATATGTATATTGAATTATATTATAAGATGATAATTAGGTTGAATTTTTTTTATTTTCATTTTCTATTGCACACATAAGAGTGGCTCAACTTCATTACTTGTTTTTTTATACAAAATTGTCCCTATTTTTACCTTGAGCATGGTCTGTAGGTTACTTACCGACCACAACAAATGCTAGGTAAATATATAGAGACTTTTAAGCCTATTGAAGAACATCATGTTACATTTGAGGAGGCTAGAGTATGGGAGGATAACAAAATTTTGAAGGTGGTTTCTATCACTAGAAATTGGGACCAATTTATTGGGTACTTAGTACTACTTACAATAGAGTGAGGCTTGAAAAATGAGAGAAGAGAGTGTAAACATCGCATGTATGATGCTCTATAATGATAGCAAGATTAAAGAGCCAAACAATCTTACTTAGGATCTAGTTAGTACCACCTATAAACTTGGACCATTGCAATATTTAGGAGCTAATAGACAAAATTATAGTGCTAGGATAGTGAAAATTGTGACTCATAAAGTAGGTTAAGTAGTTGAGGGGCATGGCCAAGTGTCTTGAGACATGTAGTGGGTCTCAAGCCCTTTCACAATCCATAACCTTGATACGAATAGCCACCATTATAGCTAGACCATATACCTACTATTCAAGGCTCAAGCTTCCATGATCCACCATGACGTAGATTATTATATTTGAATTTTTATATACTTACACCATATTTTGATATATTGGTGATTTTGTAATACATGGCACATTATATATATGATATTTTATTGTTTAAAGTGATGCATATGTGTTATAGATGTCTTTTATTTTACAAGTATGTTGTACTATTATTAAATTATTAAATTAAATACAATTAATATTTAATCAAATAGCTTGGATAAATTATGTAATTAAATATTACAAAGATCTAATAAAATGATAGGAATATAACTATTTAAATAAAATACTATGAATATCTAATCAAACAATAATATTTTATTAGTTAATTTAGTACTACAAGAATATAATTACATAATAAAATTGAAATTTTTAGTAAATAATATATATATAATTTAAAAATATAATTAAATTGTTCACTAAATAATACAATTATTTCCTTGAATAATAAAGTAAATAAACATGTTTAAAAATTTGATTAATTTTTTATGTAAACGACATAATTCAAGATGTGTAAGTATGAGATGTTTTTGATAAAGATAAATGGGTTTTACATGGACCCAAAACCAAAAGTTTTACAACAGCTAGCTATCAGCCAAACAGACATGAACCAACATCAAAACAAGGGAGTAACCTCGAGCACTCATGAAAACAAAGGAAACACAGAGTAACAAGACAAAACAAAACAAAAATCTCTTAGATAAGAGAGAGCACGAGATCCTTGTTCTTTTAGATGGAAATCTTGTTGATTTCCTCTAGCTCCTCCATAATGAATCTGGAGGTACCCTTGTTGTTGCTCCTGCTACTAGTTTTGGAACTAGGTCCAGTGGTTTTGCTATCTCCAACAGCCATATCTTCACCTCCAAGATCTTTCATTGGTTTGCTATTGTAGGATCTTTAATCAACAACCATGGAATTAATATTTTCAAGCCCCTCTATACTATTGTTCATGGCTTCTTTGCTTATGTCGACCAGCTTCTTGAGATTTTTCCTAATCTCAGCCATAGATTGCTCCACCTTTTCAATCCTTTGTTCATGATTGTATTTCATCATGTCAACGTCCTGGGAGAGTTTTAGGGTCATAATCATGAGTTTCATAGGTTTTTTGGGCTCAGGGGAAGTAGTGAAGATACCAATATTCTCTTTAACCCCCATTTTGAGGTTATCAATTTTGCGCTCAACTCACTTCCAGCAGCTCTCCTGGCTTCTGGTAGCTTCCATAACCAGATTCATCAGGTTACCAGTCCTCTAAATCCCATTGTTCTTTTTCTTGGATATGGTCCCCTGTTTTTCTTTCAAGACATTGATAGGGATGTCCAATTTAATTCCCTGATCTGTAATCTTCAAGCTATGGTCCTTAGCCACCATCTTTTTCTTTTTAGAGAGGGGCTCGGGCTTAGAGATTAGTTTGCTGGTGGTTTTGTATTTGTTATTTGCCCATCTGGGAGGATTCTTCCTGCCAAACATCCCAGGGGTGTCCATCATCTCCCCTTCATCCATAAGTTTGTATTTAGGGTCATCAAAAGGAACCCCACTTTCTTCCAAGTCCATTTTCGAGTCAAAGACATCTTGGATATGAATCTATAGGCCAATCTCAGAAAGAGGGGGCACAATTTCAAGGAATTTAGCATGCTCCATGATGAGGAAATTAAGTCCCTCATGGAGAACAGGGTTGTTAGGGTGCTCCAAATGTTTTTCCATATTATTTTCAAGGGAGGAGGCCAAATAGAAAGGAACGTAGATGATTTTACCATGCCTAAAATGATTTAAGATAGTCAAATGGTAGGAAAAGATGCTGGCATACTTGCCATCGAGAGAAATATACCTCATTATAAAATCGGCCATGTCAGCCCAAGGGGGCTAAGATCTTTTCTATTGTAGTCACCATCAACCATCTTGGTGACTCTAGAGTGCTTCTTGTCTTTTTCAATGAAACTGGACAAGTCCTCCTCCCTGGCTTTCCTATCCCTATAAAATCTTTTGCAAGTCGTAGCTAGACCAGTGACTGTCGCCACTAAAGTTTCATCAATATGATGATTGGCACCATAAGCCCTAAGAATCCCTTTTTTCCATCCATTGACAAAGGCCTTTGTAAACAGAGGATAAGGGTTGTGAAGTCGGTCCAAGCAAGGGACGAGTCCTCCATCGATAACTTCCTACCACACATCTTTGTTCTTTTTCCATTTCTTGCAAGTAGAGGGCTCTTGTCTGTTCTTATCTCCTCCAATTACGAGCCTGGTCACTGAATAGTAGAAAATGGGGCTCACCAAAGAACGCACCGACGAGTCATAGAAAATGGGCCATACCCACAAAATTTCCAAATAGTAACAAAAAGGCCACACAATAAGGTAGGAAATCCAGTCGTCAAGGAGGTTTCTAGATCTTTGATTAGGGAAAACAAAAAAAAAATTGTTTTCCCATCAACTCAGTCAAGTCATGATGAGAGATCATTGATAAACACAGTAATCATCATGTGCCAGCTCGCACATATTTTTGGGGAAAGTAGCCCTTCTACTCCACCAATTGGTTGCCATGTATCCCACCGCTAGATTGTCCAGTAGATCTACCCACTTGTTGCCTTCCTGGTACATGTGCAAGATTTTGAAATCTTCTAGCTCATTAATTATATTTTGATAATCCTCGATTAGGCTGGGTGTCATCTAGCTAGGGTTCGTGCATCAACTCAGACAATTGATAGTGTTTAGCAAGTCAGAATCTAACCAGACTTTAGTAAAGCCTTCTCTTTATCCATGCGTAACCCAATGTGGGCAGTTTTGGCTTCTTCATAGTTGTTGGAGTGGGTGGCCAGGGTGAGCGCAATTGCAGAAACCAACAGACCAGATTGATTCCACCGCAGAAACTAGTAGAAACCAACAAACCAAAATGGGTGTAAGTATGAGATGTTATACAAGTGTCACATAAGAGATAAATTAAGGATGAAAAATGATAAAGAAACAAATTACACTTATGGGCTTCCTTAGATGCTTAATATCTATTGTAGATAATGCATAACTCATAGAATTATAAATGGAAGATATGGTATAAAGACCAAGCCAATTAGGATTAAATTTTCCTTTGATACTATTACTCGTGTTTATATTATGGTGATCCTCATAGAGTGTCAATCACCTATTAGGAAATAATGATGAAGAAAACTTGATTATATCTATTATTAAGAGAATTTTACTAAGATTGAGATGTTTAAGATGATTAACAATATTCTCATTAAGCATCTCAAGCTATTGAAAAAAAAATGCTTTTTTCTCATGTAGATTATCATTAATAAGTCCTTGAAGGGAAATTTGCAAAGACATTATTTCTAGGTCCAAAGGAATGATGGCATACATGATTATATAAGGTATAATAGAAGACATATAAATTATCTTTTGATATGCACATTATGTATACACGAGTTCTATGTTCCAATATTGACAATACTTGTTTAAAAGTTTAAGAAGTTTTTTTTTTTATTTTTTTATTTGAATCCTTGTTTTGACCATTAGATTACAAGTTGTAAGGTGTAGAAAATTAATGTTGAATGTACAATTTATCAAGGAAATAATTTAAATGTTTATTCTATAATATAAAACCATATCTAAAAATAAAAGTGGAAGGGATTATAAAATAAGAAATGTGTTATTGAGAAGAAATGTACATGTCAATTCAACAATCATGAATCAAAGTGGAAGAGGCTCAATAATTTTTGTAAAATAATTGATAGTACAAATAATCCAACAATGAATTTGAGAATAATGTGTGAAATTTTACCTTTTGTATGCAATAACCACATGGAAAATTATGAACGTGAAATGTAATCATGGAGTTCCTATTTAGGAGCTTGGATAATATTTCTATGTTACTGAGGTTAAGAGAATTTATTGACAAATCAAAATAAATATTTTCTAAAATTTACCAATATTTTCCCATGTAAATAAGTTTCTAGACTAAGGATCCACCACCAAAATGATCCACAAACACCTAAATGGGCCTCTTGAAATGCAGATTGTATTTAAGATTTAGTTAGACAATTGTGAAGACACTTGATCAACAATCAGTGAAGGAACTAAAAGTGGGATGACATGATTGCTCAAACTTCCATTAAGGAGGAATGAAAAATTATCAATCATGTTCATAATATTTAGAGTGTATGATGCACCATAAAACCCTACAACATTTTAAAATACTCATCCCACTCTACTAAAACTAGAGGGTAACTATCAACTTACTTAAATAAACTAATCTTTGAAGAAGTATGAGCTTAACAAGTATCAAAACATGTCTCAAAAAACTTTGTGGATAATTGAAGCATATATAGGTTCAAGTGACCAAACCTCCCCTTATATTTCAAATCCACTCTCAATTCAAGATAGATAGGACCAATTAATGAAACTGCATGCTTAGTGGGAGGAAAATGAGAGAACTCATATAATTGGGATGAATGATCAACACTACTAACTACAACAGATTCTCTACTTTAGTACTCTTGAACAGAGATTCCAAAATGCAACAATAAATTCATGGTATGTTGCAATTACACAAATAAACCAATTTTTATTTTATCAAAGATAACACACAACATGTTACAAATATTTTTTATTTCATCTTCTTTGAAAAAAAAACAAATAATTAAACTCTCCTAAATTTGAGCTCAATGTATTTTACACTCTTGAAGGGAGATGGCAAAATGCAACAACAAATTCATGATATGTTGCAACACAAACCATAACCATTATTTCTACCAATGCTCTACAAAAACACATATTCTCTAATGATCTAATTGGATTAAGTACAACATGAAAGCAATTTCTTTACACATTTATGACTCATGGGGTGCAATAAAAAGATTAAAAAAAATTCGTTGAAAATAAGGCATAGGGTATGGCATGTAAAAATATACATATTAAAAGAGAGGGAGAACGCCTATCTATAACTATTCTAGTTTAATCACCACAAATATATTTTTATTTTTATGTTTTCTATTCAATTTTTTATCATAGTCAATGTTCCCAATTAAGAAGAAGAATACTTCAAATTTCCCAAATATCAACAATTCAATACTACATTACTACATTCATATGTACCATTATCTAACATCCCACATATATAGAGAGACAAATGTCATTCTCTTAATAATATTATAATTCATAGGTTGGACTTGAAGCTATTTAAATATAATGAATTTAGAATATGTATTCATCATAGAAAAGTAATTGCTAATATTCATTCTATTATACTTGTCCTTGCTCGTTTATTTCCAAAGTAAATGCAATGGAACATGTGTGAATGCTTTTACTAACTAATAGTTATAATTTTATATTATTTTATCTATTTTGATTATCTACATTTTGCATGTAGAACATAAATGAAGTTGTTCAAATATTATCATCATATTAATAATTTTAATAAATAAAAAACCATGGTCTTTAATATTTTGATGAGTAAGAAAATAATTTCTCAAATGTTTGGTTTAAATTCAAATAATACCCTTAAGCTCACTCACAAATTGTCTAAAGCAAGGTTGGCATAAAATAATGAACAAAGTAAAATTGGTGAAAAGGGATAAAAACATAATTTGAATTCCTATGTAATGAGAATTTTATGAATAACTTTCTTTTACCTTAAACAATCATCATCCTCATACATTTGAACCTACAATTGAGATGGATCATGTCATCATACTGAACAAAAGTGAAAAGAATATATGCTAGAAAAACATTTGTTACTCAAACATTCTCTTCAACAACTGTGAAATCCATGCACATAAATTTTTAGTTTGCCCATAAATTGCGATGAAACCAATAATAAGAAAGAATATTCAAGATAAATATAATTACGATTCAAGGCAAATGTCTCTCTTTTAAATAAAATAGAATATACAATTTATTGTGGGATCACCAAATATTTATTTGTGGAATGCTTAGATCTTCCAACATCGTCTATGGAGTGCTTAGATATTTAGGTAGCAAGAAGTCCAACATATTGATATAAGAGATATTAAATGATCTAACCATTTGACCCTTTCCCATTTGAAAGAACCGATCAACACCAATTTTAAGAACAGAATATACAATTTCTGTGTTGACATTGATGTTGTTGAGTTGTCTTACTATCAAGGGGGGAGTGTTGTCATTTGTTGTCAACCTACAATTTGCATTGGGTTCTGAAATATGTTTGTGTAAAATATGAGGAGATAGTCATTATTGATTGCAATCACTTTGGAGTTTGGATATCCTCCTTTCTTGTTGTTTGATGTCTGTATCTATTGTGATGTTTTAATGGTCATAAGGTGTTGATTGGTAGCATGATGATGATGGTTAGGATAAATGCTCCTCTTTAGACTAATGTTATTTCCAAAATGTTTAAAGTATGAGGAGATGTGATATGCATAAAAGAGTATTTATGAGGAGATATTCAGACGTAGAAATGATTTTTATGCTATGTGGACATGGCACTATGTTTTTAGGTTCTTAGTGTTGTAGTTTATGTGGATATTGATAGTTATTTGTTGATAGTCTGGCTATATATGAAGTGAATTTGGATAGTATAGAAAATACAATGCATTTATCCATATTGATTGTTTAGGTGCTATAACTTGGATGACATGATTGTAAGGTTTGTGTGTTATGGTGTTGTGGAAGAGGTTTTATTAAAGTTTTATTTTTGGGATTGTGTTCCTGGTATTCTAGCAATATACTGATCTTTTTATTTGTTTGTGTCACACCAACATGCATAGATGTGATAGTGAGATAAAAGAAATAATCATTTAAACAACTACAAACAATGGAGAGGTTATTTTGTGGAATTTGTTGGAGCTTCAGGAGGGATAGGAGTTATTTGAAATATACTCAAAATAGAAGGCTAAATTATGCAAGATAATAAGATGTATTTTGATGAAATATAGAATGATTCATAGCAATGAAGTTTTTTTGATTATTAATGTATATTTTCCAATCCCAACTATTCAGAAAACGGAGTTGTGGCAGAAATTATGAACTTTAGAGGGGAGAAAGTTATTATAGTAGGGGATATTAATGCTATTAGAAATAATTAGGAAAAGATGGTTGGTTTATGGAGAGTAACAATATCACAACCCTATCCTTTATTTTTAAACTCTTGATAGATATTCCAAGCTTACTCAAAGGAAGTTTGTGGAACCTTTGATTAAACCTCGTATGAAAGAGTGAATAATTTCATCTTATTTAACATAGTTGTGAATCTAGAAACCAAAAAATTATTTCAATAATAGAGACAACATAACACCTTCGAAAAGATATAGAAATTAAAAGACAAGGATATTGACTTATTAATCAAATATCTAAATTGAATTTTAATATTTTAATATTAAAATATTTCTCCTCTACTTTGTTCCTATTTCTACTCTCACGTTCTCCATAGTTTCCTTCTTTTTTTATGTTTTATCTACTTGATATTTTCAGAAAAATGGATAATTAACACACAAAAAATAATAGTGTGCATAAAGACATTCACATTTCAACATTTGTTGTTCTAGAACTGAACTGAACACACATACACATATTTTATGATTAGTAAGAATATTTTTGGATGACCACTAACAAAATAACAACTTCAAACAGAAAGTTACTAGGATTGATATTCCAATTAAAGAATGGGCTAGAAGTACTCTTCAATGCCCAATAACAATAATTCAGTTTTAAGAGTCAAATGAAAAAAAATTATATTCTATTATAAGCTGATTCATTTTTTAACTCCTAAAGAAATAAATAACAAATTTCATTTGATTTAATTAAAGCTCCCTTTATTCTATTTGTTTCCTTATTCAGAGTGTCCAATATTTGCATTTTGGTTTTCATTCCCAACGACATAAAACATATGGAAAAATACCCCCAAAAGTCTCTTTCACTAGCGAGGATGTTACGGATTGTAAATTCTATCTTTTTCTATTAAAATTTTGTGTGTAAGATCTAAATATATCTAAAAATTCATTAGGGGAACTCCTAATGCAATAAGAAATAGGAAGTAGGAGATAGCTATCCATCCAAAAAAATGGCATGGTATGGCATGACCATACCTGTGCTCATACCTCAAATAGACATAAAATAACTAAGATGACATGGCATTAGGAAAAAAACATTAGTAAAAAGTGGCAAGATATAATCAACGTTAGCCAAACTTTGAATGAATGAAAGAAAAAGCATAGAAGGAAACCATGTGAGGACTAATCTATGTGAGAAAAGTAATGGGAGGGTGGGAAAATAATCAATAATAACTTGAGTGGGAAAGGGATACAAAATAAAACACTACACCATAAATAGAAAATGAAAACTAAGGATAACATGTCGCAAGAAAATGAGAGAAGTACAGGTGGACTGAACAACATGTCATGTTTGCAATTGTTGGCCTAAGTAGGATGACAAAGTGGGTTGAAGGGAAATACAAAAGGTAGAAATATAAGAATCATTGTTGTATAAAAACAAGAGCATTTCCATTTTTTTGTTGGTTCATAACTTGTATATAAATCAATAGATTTGGAGGGTTTAATCTATTTGGAGGGTTTAATAAGGTTCAAAGGTGCAAAATATAATTATTTAATAACTTCTCTGATCTCAATTACACTCAAGAACATTCAATTCAGGTTAGAAAGAAACCAAGTATTAATCCAGAATTGGAGAAGAAGTGAATTCGAGTTCATGAATTCAAGATGGAATTCATGATCAACCTTTTATGAATGTTCTACAAGACATCTTAAAATATTACATGAGGATGCAAACAAGCTTCATTAAGGTTAATTCCAAAACTGAGATTTGACCTAAGGAAAATCCCTATCCGAAACCCTTTTCTTGTCTTTATATGTATAGGAAATAGACTCGGGAGTTGCAATTATCGATTTATATAGAGTTGATAATGATGAACAAGTCAACATTTGATAGAGAAAAAATTAAAGGATGATGGTAAATCTCTAATACCCGATCTTAAATATTCAACTCAAACTTCTAGGAATATGTTTTGACTCTCTTCTTTTGTCGATATCTCAGTTGGTAGCTCTATGGGATATCTATACCAGTTTTCTTTTGTTATTTAGCTTCAATTATCCCTTATTTTATTCTAATTTCACAATTACAAATCCAATTTCAAGTATTAAGAGAGTAACAAACAATAACCAATTAATCTAATTAGAATTTTAGCCCTTTTCATACTTTGATTATGGCTATCTAATCTATTGGATTCACCACTCTTTCAATGTTTTGGCTAATTTGTGTTGTTAGTGGTTTTATATTATTTTAATTAGTGAAACTCGAATTCCAAATTACCCCATTACATTTTCATAAACCCAAAGTATTCCTTTAGCTTATTTCTGATGTATTGTCTTAGATCTAATTTGTATGTGCTTTAACATTAATATTTGAAACCACATATCATATTTTCAATTGAGTTGCCAAAATTTAAAAGTTAAATTTTCAAAAACCCTAATAATTTATTCTAAAATTGACTTATGGGTTGTATTGTATTTTATTTATACTTTCAAATTTGATTTTTATGACATGTTATGTTCATATTTAAAGGAATCTAGTGTCTAAATTCATAATTTAAATTGGTTAATTTATTTGTTAATCAATCAGTTTTACAGAGAATATGTTTGTTTAAGCATAGGTTTCAATATTTGCAAAAAATGTTATTATGTGCATGAGGTTTATTACCCTTAGTCCTAGATACAATATTTCAATGAGAAGAAGTTATAAACTTAATTCACTCCAAGGTTTAAACACTAGGGATATGGACCCTCGATTGGATAATTTATTCCATTTGAATGCTCGTGTTTCCTCTAATCCAAAAAATGACATCACTTATCCCCAATTTCCTCATACTTCTCATGGTGTGGATAAATAACTAACTAGGGTTACTATTGACCAATTGGAAAAGATTGACAATGAATTTGAGAATCGTCAACAAAGGATGGGTCAACAATACCTCAATTGGGTGGAAATCCCATTAATTGAAGGATTAAAAATAATTATGCAAAATGATAAGATAGGTGTGCATTTTATGTGTATACTTTTTTATATGGTTGATACTAATACTATGCCAATCAAAAGTTATACCAAATGAATTGGTTACTCTTAACCCACTAGTCAATTTTACCAATCCATTCTTATGCCTACATCCTTGCCTAGTGTTCCTACATTTACATCTTGTATTATGAGTACTTCCACACAAATTATTAATCCTACACATGTTAGTCTTGTGGACATTCATATTAAGTATTATTCTTATTTATTTCACAATCCTCTACCATACCAACATACCACAATATTCAACATCCTTACTTTCAAACTTTATTTACAAAAATATTACTCCTCCATCAATACAATATATATAATATCAATCCATCCACCAAAGAAACCATCAATAACTTAGCCCAAATTGTTAAATTATTACAACACCAATTGGCATCCATAACTCAATCCAAATTCAATGTTGTGACATTTGATGTAGCGAGCCCATTCTTCAATGAAATTTTACATACACTTCCTCCTGAGCATATGGAGGTTTGTCAATTAGAGTTGTACAATAGAAAAGGTGATCCCTTGACTCATGAGAAGACATTGCAAAAATTGTGTAGTAATTTTTCTCATGACCAGAGACTTATTGCTAAATTGTTTACTAGAACCTGTAGAGATAAAGCCTTGCAACAACATTGTTCTTTGTCTCCTTATTTTATTTATAATCTGGTGAAAATTATGAATCAAGGTTTAAGATAATAAATCCACTAACTAGCCAAACTAGCACACATACATTGAAAGATATTTACACCTAATAAATCTAAGCTTAATCCTTATAGAAAAGAGACTAAGATTTTGATTGGATTCAATTGGTTAATTATGATTACACCTTATTCTTCAAATGTATTGTATTGGTTATGAAATTAGGAGAAAATATTCCACTAAGCCAAAAACTTGGATATAGGCAAAAGAAGTTATGCCCAATCTATTCCCAAAAGTTTGGTCTAATTTATTACGGCTGGGTAAAATAGATTCACACTAGTCATTCAAATTTTCCACTATCAAAATTCCACATGTTCATCACTATTGCCACTATCATATTTCCCAAGTACAAGTTCATACTTATTTCCTGCACACATAAAAAAAGGGAAATATATTTGGAATAGAGGTTTTCGTTATGTAAAACCCCAATTTTAGAATTAACCATGATATTTAATAGCTGATTGTAATGAAAGGCTGAAGTAAAGTACTTTCTATTAGAGGAGAGGAAAAATCAACTCTGTGGCTCCCAAAGATCACCTGCATGGAAACCTGTCACACAAGGAGAGAAGCAAAAAAGATATGGAGGCTAGAATTCAGAGATCTAGAAAAGATGTGTTATATTGATTGTGCAACAAGATTGCAATTCAATAAAAGGATACTCAAAACCCTAAAGAATTATAAGATTCCTAAGTTTAGCTTAAGAATAGATTATAATAGACTAATAATTAAATAAATAATTATTAGATAATAAAAAAAACTCTAACACTCTACCTTAAGATGGACATAGGGACTAGCTAAAAAACAACTAAGGACTAAAATACATGTAAACAAAAAATGCATGAAAGCAACAATGGGTCACCACAACTAGGCTTGATGAGGTACGTAAGTACAAAAGAGTCTCTGTAAGATGGAGAAATAGAGAAAACCACATGGGAAAAAAAAACTCTACTACAAAAAGAGATGAAGACTAGTGAAGGTTTGAAGAAGCCTCCAAACAAGAGAATGTCCTAGAAAACAAGAACAAAGGAAGATCGTGAACAAACCCACTGAAGCATGAAGAAGCTGCAAATACTGTCAAAGAGTAACTGCTAATCTGAAGAACCTCCATTGAAATAGAACATGACTAGGTAGAGAAGACTGTAATCTGCATGAATGCCCTCAAATGACACTACTCGAATTAGATGGCAAATAAAGGCAAACAACTGAACTCGAAGATACAGATGGCATAAAACACCAAAGCTTGAAGAGTTGATCAGTCAAACCAATGAAACATTAGAACAATGGGAAAAACCCCCCATAATACTAACAAGGGAGAGGGATAGGTACACTGAAAAGAACAGCCAACCAGAACTATGTGATGAAGAACTAGGAACATCGAAGGTGCAGAGAAAAAGTACATAGTATCGTGGAAGGAACACTCACTTGACACACATCATGAAGCTAGTATTGTGGAAGGAACACTAATGTGACAAAGGTAGATGGAAAACAAAGGCAAAAATCCACCACCCATGCCACTTTATAATGTAGTGCATGTACAATAAGGCACAAAATGTGCAAGATCCCAAGTATACAATGCATAGTGGCATTTTATCTCAATGCATTTATAAAAAAGAACTTACAAAATGATGTACAATAATCAAAAGAGATAGAACACTGAAAATAAGGAAAGATCAGCCAAAGACAAGACATCCTACTCAAAAAGAGATATCCCAAAACCTGAAACATCCAAAATATTCACTAGAGTGCTGAAAAGAAAAGAGAATTAAATAAAATGTATTTGGAGAAGAATCTGGAAATAAAACTCATATTAGTTGAAAGTTCACAGAACAAGATTTCCAATGGTATTTGTTTTTTGAAAAATGGAGTTTGGATGCTTAAGTTATATCTCCCAGAGTGCAAAAATGAATTTCTGGCTTTGACAGAAAAAAAAACCATCAAAAAAGAAAAATAAAAAATTCAAACCTCTTGGTCAGGATAGAGCTCAGAAAGAGATTTGCAACGATATAAGATTTGTCAAAAAATGCCTTTGTGAGCCTAAGATAAGGCCAAAAAAATGAAGGTGCTCCAGATAGGTCTAGAAGGGGCATGAAGGCTACCTACACAATGCTAACATCTAACTACTACTACTAGCATAAATTTGATAGTTGAATGGCCATCATTGCCAAAAAAACAATCTTCTTGGAAAAACTCGCAGGAGAAGAATCTGTGGTCTGCAAAAAAAATCCCAATCACCAAAACAATAAGGGAGGCGCCATAAATAGGTCAGTGGCTCTTGGGTGGTGTGGGAGTTTTGCAAGGGTGAAGACCAGGTTGAGAAGCGATGGCAGTCAGGTGTAGCAGGCGGCCATGGACAGGAGGCAGTGGCTGACGACCGGGCTGGTGATGGCAGTGGTTGTGAGCCAACGAAGCGGGGTGGCCGCTGAGGTGACAGTGCTTTGGGCGATAGACAAGCGATGACTTCTCTAGGTGCTGAGGCCAATTTGGTGGCTGGCAGTAGTGGTGATCAGGGCATTGCTGATATGTGGTTGTCAGCAGGTGGCTCTCAGTAGGTAGCTCCTAGGGGTAGCAGTTACTATGACCACCACAATGATCGAAAGGGTGGGGTCAACGCTGTAAAGAGCATCAGGTGGTGACCATCTAGGAGACCATTGGTAACCACCAACATGGCCCCGATGGTTCATATTAACACTGTTAGCTTCAGCAAGTGTTAAACTGCACCTAAATTATTTTTTCTCGATCTGTGTGCCTTGACGTGTAGGGCTTGGGGCCTAATATTTTTTTTGCCTCCAGAACACCTCTCACCAAAATATATCGAATTTTATATGAAAATTCATGGAATCAACCTCCGAAATCCAACCGCGAGCTCCTTTTGGTACCAAAATGTACCAAAAAAATTGCTAAACCTATAAATGGAAAAAGGCAACTGAACAAACCCTCGAATACATAGATCTGAAGAACAAGGCCCAAAATCTCTCATTAAGAGAACAAGGGCATGCATATTTGGATCTCTGATACTATATTGGAGTTGAGGAAAAATCAACTCTACAGCTCCCAAAAAGCACCTACATACAAACTTATCACAGAAGGAACGAAGAAAAAAAGCTATGGAGGCCAAAATCAAAAGATCCAAAAAAAAGGAGTCATATTGATTGTCCAATAAGAATGTAATTCAATAATTAAAATTCTTATGATAAATACAAAGAGAGAACCCTTATTAAAGGATACTCAAAACCCTAAAAGTGAAAACTCTAAATAATTATAAGATTCCTAAGTTTAGCTTAAGCGTAGAGTATAATAGACTAATAATTAAATAAATAATTATTAGCTAATTAAAGATAACTCTAACAGTTTCCTTTTGAGGAAAAGACTAAATCTAAAATGTAATATTGAAAACTATAATGTTTACTTTGATGAAGTTGTGTATGTCTTTACAAAAAGCAATTAGGGTTATATGTAGGATATCTTCATAAAACATTGATCATGAATGCCACCTTCAATACTTGATGAATGACTGGTTGCTTACTCCTTTTAATTTTTTAGTGTGTAGGATGATAAATTAATTGATTAGATTGTTAGGTTTAAAATGAGAGGTGTAGATCTCCTTTTATACTTTTCAATGTAAAAATAAAATTATTTTTTTGGAGTATGTCTGTTGGTACTATGGATGACTTCGTCATGTGTTGCATTGGTTTTGTCATTGATGTCAACACTTATCCTTCTGGAGGTCTACATTGTTTATTTGGCACTCTGGTTTTCTTGGTTTATTGTTGAACCAGCACATTGGGTTCACCAACATGGTTAGTGGCTTATGCACAATCACCGACATATGTTCACCAACCGGTTATATGGTTCAGAAGCAGTGATGATGACCTGTTATCATCTGGAGATCATTTGGTTATGTCGAAGACATGGATTGGATGTTTGGATTTGGTGTTTTTCTTATTGGTCTAATCATATTTTCCTTTACCGACAGATAGGTCTAGGTTATGGACTAGTACAAGATATTATATTCCAGATCAGCACAACGCGTTTTGGAAATGGTTTGTTGATTGAATAATGTGTAATTATATTGAAGCCAACATATTGTATTGTATCAAGGCTTAATTTTTTATTGATTTAAATGTAATATCTTTAGGGAGACGACCTCATGTTAAGGTCTTAGATTTTGTATAAATAAATGTAAGATCTAATTTGAGAGATGTAATGATATGGTAATGTATGAGTATATGTGCAAATATTGAAGATCATATAAATAGATCCTTGTGTGAATCATGCAGACATTATTTAGTGGTTGAAAGAAGGTTATGAAGGTGTTTGTTAGAGCTTAAACCGGTACTGAATCTTTGTGTCATATATTATGGATGTTGTTTTCCTTTTCTATTTAATGCATTAAGTTATACCGGTACTGTTATAACTGTTAATCTATTTTACCAGTATTAAATTTGGTTTATCGACTCTATGGTTTAAGTTGGAATAATTTGCATTTGGGTTATAATTTATTGACAACTGATTCACCCCCCCTCTCAGTTGTCCTTCAGGTTTCTAACCATCGGTATCAGAGCCGAATCCTCTTTTCTCAAAAGCCTAACAGTTTGAGGAGAGCCTATGGCAACAAATATTTTCAGGAAGGACAATCCTAAACTTGATGGAACTAATTATGATATATGGAAGATCAGAATGGAGACACATATGAACTACATAGGAAGAGATATATGGGATGTTACAAACAATGGCTATGTTAGTCCTACTCCGAATATCCCTCATCCACTGACATTGGCTAAAGGCTTGGAGAACAATTGCAAAGGAAGAGAAACACGTTTGACCGCATTATCAGATAAACAAATCAAGGGATTATCAGACCGATCTACTGCTAAAACTATTTGGGATAAACTAGAAATATTAAATGAAGGAGATACCAATGTCAAAATTGCAAAACTGAAATGTTATCGGGTCAGGTATGAAAATTTGAAAATGGAAGAAGATGAAAGAATTTCTCCATTTATGGAAAGAGTTAATAAAATTGTTTTAGGAATACAATGTTGTGGAGGATCTTTAAGTCAAGATAAAATTGTTTCTAAAGTTTTAAGATCCTTTCCACTAACTTACAAAATGAAAGTTGCTTCTATTAATGAGTTGAGAACAATGCCTAATACATCAATATCTAGATATACCTTGGTTGGAAAAATTTCAACATTTGATCTTGAAGAATTTGGTCTTGTTGCGACTGTTAATCCTGATTTCGCTTTCAAAGAATCATCATCATCATCATCATCTGACAAATCTGATTGGAAAGCACTTTATGGAAAAGAACTTGATGATATTAGATGGGAAAATGAGGAACTTGAAGAACTTGAAGCACTATTTGCAAGGAAGAGGCGTAAAGGTCCAGTAGGAAATAAGTATGATGGTAAAGAAACTTTCAAATTTTTTAATTACAATAAAATTGGTCATATAGCATCTAGGTGTCCTGATAGACATGCAAGACTAAGAGAGGAAGAAAAGAGAACATATAAGCCTAACCCTGAATATCAGAGATACAAATTTAAGAAAAATAGATAAAAGTCATGTTACTATGTAGATGAAGGTGTTATAGATGATTCATATGAAGATCCAATAGATAATGGATGAGAATTTGTTGCAATAAAAGAAGATCAACCAACACCTATTGTCAAACTGGTAGAGTAGGCACTGGCAACAAAAAATGAAGAAAAGGATGAATGGATCATTGATAGTGGATGCTCACACCATATGGCTTGTGATAAAAGAAAATTCTTGTCATTCTAGAAATGTCATGGAGCTCTAGTAAGTTTTGGAGATGACAAAGCTTGTTTAATCAAAGGAAAAGGCACTATTTATTTGGATGGTAAACACAATACTGACAAATTTTATTATGTTGAAGATTTAAAGCATAATCTTTTGAGTGTTGGTCAATTCGCAGAAAAAGGGTTTTTGCTACAATTCAAGAATGGAAAATGCAAAATTATAAACAGAACTGGATTGAAGATTGCAACCCGTAATCAGACTAAATAATATCTTTTATTTGAATACCAGTGATAAGATATGTTTGATTTCTCACATTTATGAAATTTGGTTATGGCATAAGATACTCTGTCATGTGAATTTTGATTGCATTGTAAAGATTGGTTCAACTAAGGCAGTAAGGGATTTACCTAAGATTGTGAAACCTCATAATCTATTATGTAAGGAATGTCAAATGGGAAAGCAAGTTAGAACAACATTTAAGAGCATTTCTAAGAAATCCAATAATATTCTTGATTTAATTCATACTGATTTGTGTGGCCAACAAGAACAAGAAGTCTTCAGGGTGATAGATACTTTACAAGGCAATGGTAGAGAATGAAACTGGCAAGAAAATCAAATATTTGAGATTTGATCAAGGAGGAGAATTTATATCTAGGGAATTTAATACATTCTGTGAAGTAAATGGAATCAAAAGACAACTATCTGCACCACAAACACCTTAATAGAATGGAGTTGTGGAAAGGAAGAACAAAACCATTCTGGATGTAGCAATAACCATGATAATGGAAGAAAATCTACTTCATGTGCATTGGGGAGAAGCAATGAATACATCGGTTTACACTTTCAACAGAGTTCACATCAAATGTGAAACCAATAAGACCCCTTATGAACTATGGTTTTGTCATACTCCTACTCTCAAATACTTCAGAATATGTGGAAGCAAATGCTATATTAGGAGAGATGAGTCTATTGGCAAATTTGATCCTAGAAGTGATGAAGGAATATTTCTTGGTTATTCATCTAGAAGCAAGGCATGCAAATGTTATAATAAAAGATTGTAGAAAATCATTCAAAGTAGTAAGATAGATGAGCATTTTAGAGGTGATTCTAGGTCTGTAGATTCTAAACCGGCATCATCAGAAAACTCAACTATGACTGAAGAACAACTACATGTGAATAAACCCAGGTATGTAAGATTGAATCATTCAGAGAATTAGATAATTGGAAACCAAAATTAAGGTGTTATGAGAAGAGGAAGAGGTATTTTTAATTTCTCAAGTTGAACCAACATCTGTTATTGAAGCATGTCAAGATAAACAATGCATAAAAGCAATGGAAGATGAATTAGAGCAGATTGAAAAGAACAATAGATGGACATTAGTTCACCGACCTAAAGACAAAAAAGTAATTGGAACTAAATGGGTATTTAAAAATAAACTTAATGATGATGGTGAGGTAATCAGAAATAAAGTAAGATTAGTTTGTAAAGATTATTCTCAGAAAGAAGGAATTGATTATAATGAAACCTTTCCACCAGTAGCCAAAATTAAGGCAGTTAGAGTATTTCTTGCATTTGTTGTTGGTATTATGGATGTGTTGCATTAGTTTTGTCATTTATGTAAACACTTATCCTTCTGGAGATCTATGGTTATGTTGAATCGACACATTATGTTCACCCGTAATGTCAGTGACTTATGCATAGTCATTGGTATATGCTCATCAACAGGTTATATGGTGCATCGACACTGATGATGACTTGTTATCATCTAGAGATCACTTGATTATCTCAAAGACATGGTTTGGATACTTGGTTTTGGTGTTTTGGTTATTGGTCTAATCGGGTTGACATATTTATTATTACCGGCAAATAGTTCTAGGTTATGAACCAATACACATTATCTATTCCAGATCAACACAACACATTATGGAGATGATTTGTTATTGGTTATTGTATTGAAGCCGACATCTTGTATTGCATCAAGACTTATTTTGTAAATGATTTGAATGTAATATTCTTAGTGATTCGACCTTAGTATTTGGTCTTAGGTTTTGTATATATGTAAGATCTCATTTGTGAGATGTATGTAATGGTCATGGTATGGTATTATAATCTCGTATGCGTGAATGTTGAATCATATAAGCATATCATAAAGCGAGTCAAGTAGACATCATTTGAAGGTTAGAGGAAGGTTTGAAGGTGTTTAACATAGGATAAACCGATACTGAATCCAACATTGCAGATTCACTTTGAAGTAGTACATCATTCTAGGATTTAACCATCCTACTATAGTCATTGCTACTCCCATTTGAGCAATGTGCTCTAGGCTGTTGGTCTTTCTGCATGTGCAGATCCCATTTGTATACACATACTATTTGCAGTAGTATCATTTGATTGTGGGTAAGGTTTCCCATCATGGTTTTTCCCCTTACAGGGTTTCCACATCAAAAATATTTTTGTTGTGTGTGGTGGATGTTGTTTCTCTTTCTGTTTCATGCATTAAGTTTCACTAGTATTGATATTCACTATTAATATGTTTAACTGGCATTAAGATTGTTTACCGCCATTAAATATTAATTTGAAGTAATTTATAATTGGGTTGAAATTCATTTACAACTGATTCACCCCCCTCTCAGTTGTCCTTCTGGTTCCTAACAATTGGTATCAGAGCTAAGTCCTCTTTTTGCAGAAGCCTAATAACTTGACAAGATCCTATGACAACTAACATTTTCAGGAAGGACAATCTTAAATTTTATGGAACTAACTATGGTATATGGAAGATTGGAAAGGAGACACATATGAATTGCATTGGAAGAGATATATGGGAAGTTATTAACAATGGCTATGTTGGTCCTACTTCAAGTCAACCTAATCCACCAAATTTGAGCAAGGACTTGGAGAATGATTGCAAAGCAAGAGAAGCACTTCTGAGCATATTATCAGATTAGAAAATCATGGGATTATAATACCGATCTACTGCTAAAGCTATTGTAGATAAATTGGATACTTTGAATGAAGGAGATACCACTGTCAAAATTGCAAAACTGGAATGTTACTAGGCCAGGTATTAAACTTTAAAAATGGAAGAAGATGAAATAATTTTTGCAGTAAGGAATTTACCTAAGATTGTGAAACCTCATAATCTTGTATGTAAGGAATGTAAAATTGGAAAGCAAGTTAGAACAACTTTTAAGAGTGTTTATGAGAAATCCAATAATGTTCTTTACTTAATTCATAATGACTTGTGTGGTCCGGAAAGAACAAGAAGTATACGGGGAGATAGATATTTTATGCTAATTATTGATGATTTTTCTAGAATGTCTTTGGTTACTTTTCTCAGGGAGAAATCTGAAGCTTTTGAAAAATTCAAGTTATTCAAGGAGTTGGTAGAGAATGAAACCAGTAAGAAAATCAAATGTTTGAGATGTGATCAAGGAGGTGAATTTATATCTAAGGAATTTAATATAATCTATGAAATAAATGGAATCAAAAGACAACTATCAGCACCCCAGACACCTCAGCAGAATGGAATTGCAGAAAGGAAGAATATAACTATTATGGAAGCATCTAGAAGCATGATATTGGAAGCTAATCTACCTCACATGTATTGGAGAGAAGCAATAAATACAATGGTTTAAACTTTCAATAGACTTCACATCAAAGGTGAAACCGGTAAGACCGCTTATGAGCTATAGTTTGGTAATACTCATACTCTTAAGTACTTTAGAATATTTGGAAGCTTATGTTATATTAGGAGATATGAGTATGTTCATAAATTTGATCCTAGAAGTGATGAAGGAATATTTCTTGGTTATTTATCTAAGAGAAAGGCATATAGATATTTCAATAAAAGATTGCAGAAGATCATTGAGAGTGCTACTGTGAAGATAGATGAACACTTTAGAGGAAATTTAAGGTCTATAGATTTTGAACCGACAGTTGAGATGATCATAAATGAACCAATACAGAGTGCAGCGGTATACAATGTGGATCTAGTCACACTGACATCATCAGAGAATTCTCCAGGGACTGAAGAACAGCAACATCATAATAAACCCAGGTATGTAAGATTGAATCACTCAAAAAATCAAATAATTGGGAATAAGTATCAAGGTGTTATGACAAGAGGAAGACTGGAAAATGAAGAGGTATGCTTAATTTCTCAATTTTAACCAACATCTGTTATTGAAGCATGACAAGATTAACATTGGATAAAAGAAATGGAAGACAGATTAGAACAAATTGAAAAGAACAATACATGGACATTAGTTCCCTAGCCTAAAGACAAAAATGTAATATGAACTAAATGGGTATTTAGAAATAAACTTAATGAAGCTGGTATGGTAATAAGGAACAAAGCAATATTAGTTTGTAAAGGATATTCTCAAAAAGAGGGAATTGATTATAATCAAACCTTTGCACTGGTAGCTAGAATTGAGGAAGTTAGACCATTTCTTGCATTTGTAGCTCATAATAACTATAAAGTTTATCAGATGGATGTAAAAATGGTGATCTTGGAGAGGAAGTTTACATTGAACAACCTGATGGATTTTCATTGACAAATGATAAAGATATGGTTTGTAGATTAAGGAACACTTTGTATGGATTGAAGCAAGCTCCTAGAGCTTGGTATGCTAGATTGGACAAATATCTTTTGAAGCTTGGTTACACTAAAGGTAGTGCCAACAACAACTTATATTACAAAGTGATTAATGATGACATCTTCATTATTGACATTTTTGTTGATGATATCATTTTTGGAGGAAAAGATAGATTGTGTAAGGACTTTGCTAACAAGATGCAGGAAGAATTTGAAATGTCTATGATTGGTGAGATAAAATTCTTCTTAGGATTGGAGATTTCACAAAATTATAAAGGTATATTAATATGTCAAACAAAATACTAGAAGGAACTAATAAAGAAATTTGGTATGGAAAACTCTAAACTGGTAAGTACTCCTATGACTACAACTAATAAATTGTCATTGATGGATGATTCAACTCCTGTTAATTCGACAAGATACAAATCTATGATTGGAGGTTTACTATATTTGACACAAACAAGACCTAATATAATGAATTCAATATGTATTGTTTCAAAATTTCAGAGTAATCCTAAAGAAAATCATGAATTAGCAGTAAAAATATTGTCCGGTACCTACAAGGCACAACAAATCTTGGTTTATGGTATCCTAAAGATGAAAATTTTGATTTATGTGCATACACTAATGCAAATTGGGTAGGAGATGTAGATGACAGAAAGAGTACCACTAGCGGTGCATTCATCTTGGTAGCAGATTGATTTCATGGATAAGCAAGAAGCAGAGTTGTGCATCATTATCAACAACAGAATCAGAATATGTTGTAGCAGCAACTAATTGTACTCAACTATTATGGGTTAAACAAATGTTGAAGGACATAAAGGTAAAATTATAAGAACCAATAATCATTTATTGTGACAATTCAACAGCAATTGATATATCAAAGAATCTGGTATTTCACTCTAAGACTAAGCATGTTTCTATTAAATATAACTTTTTGAAAGAGAATGTTGAAACAAATGAAGTGAAATTGGTTTATGTGAATACTAAAGAGTAGATTGTAGATATCTTTACAAAGCCTTTTCTTAAGGAATCTTTTGAATATCTCAAAGAGAAACTTGGGGTAATAGGCACACCGATAGAGACTTGGATGATTGAAGACTAACATCAAACCAACATAAACTAATAGAGAAACCTTTTCTGGCTTTGATGGAGGAAAGATACTTCTCAGGAGGAGTAGGTGGTTGTATGTTCTGGTATATTTTTTTAATTGCTTTGGCATTTGATGTCAAAGGGGGAGAAATATCTATGGAAAAACATTATCTTACGGGGAGAGATTACATTATTCACTAGGAGAGATTATTCATTGGGGAGAGATATATACTCTCTGCATTTTGGTTTTGATTTCTGGTATTGATCTCTATCCTGGGAGATTGCTGGTTTTTGGTATTTTGCTTTGGCACTTAGATGATTTTCCATCTAGTGTTGCCATAAATGCCAAAGGGAGAGATTATTGGTATTATGGATGTGCTGCATTAGTTTTGTCATTGATGTCAATACTTATCCTTCTGGAGATCTATGGTTATGTTAAACCAACATATTGTGTTCACCGGTAATGTTAGTGACTTATGCATAGTCACCGGTATATGTTCACCAGCAAGTTATATGGTTCACTGGCACTAATGATGACTTGTTATCATCTAGAGATCACTTGATTATGTTGAACACATGGTTTGGATACTTGGTTTTCATGTTTTGGTTATTGGTCTAATTGGGTTGACATATTTGTTGTTATCAACAGATATTTTTAGGTTATGGACCGGTACACGTTATCTATTCCAGATCAGCACAACACATTATGGAGATGATTTGTTACTGGTTATTGTATTGAAGCCGAAATCTTGTATTGCATCAAGACTCATTTTGTAATTGATTTGAATGAAATATTTTTAGTGAGCCAACCTTAGTATTTGGTCTTAGGTTTTGTATAAATGTAAGATCTCATTTATGATATGTATGTAATGGTCATAGTATAGTATTATAATCTAGTATGAGCGAATATTGAAGATCATATAAGCATATCATAGAGAGAATCAAGAAGACATCATTTGAAGGTTTGGAGGTGTTTATTAGAGCTTACATCAATACTAAATCTAGCATTACAAATGCACTTTGAAGCACTACATCATTCGAGGATTTTTCCATCCTACTGTAGTCATTGCGACTCCCATTTGAATAGTGTGCTCTAGGAGGTTGGCCTTTCTGCATGTGCAGACCCCATTTGTATACACATACTATATGCAGTAATATCATCTGATTGTGGGTAAGGTTTCCCACCATGGTTTTCCCCCTTACAGGGTTTCCAGGTCAAAAATATTTGTGTTATGTGTTGTAGATGTTGTTTCTCTTTCTGTTTCATGCATTAAGTTTCACCGGTATTGATATTCAATGTTAATTTGTTTAACCGGCATTAAGACTGGTTTACCAGTATTAAGTATTAAGTTGAAGTAATTTATAATTGGGTTGAAATTCATTGACAACTAATTCACCCCCCCTTTCATTTGTCCTTCCGGTTCCTAACATTTGTAGCTTATAAGAACTATAAAGTTTATCAGATGAATGTTAAATGTGCATTTTTGAATGGTGATCTTGAAGAGGATGTTTACATTGAATAGCTTGATGGATTTTCATTGATAGATAATAAGGATATGGTTTGCAGATTAAAGAAATCCTTATATAGATTGAAGCAAGCTAGAGCTTGGAATGCTAGATTGGATAAATATCTTTCGAAGCTTGGATACACTAAAGGTAAAGCTGATAATAATTTGTACTACAAAATCACTAATGATGATATTTTGGTTATTGCAGTATTTGTGGATGATATCATTTTTGGAGGTGAAGATGGATTATGTAAAGACTTTGCTAACAACATGCAGGAAGAATTTGAAATGTCTATGATTGGAGAGATAAATTTTTTTCTAGGTTTGCATATTTCACAAACAGATAAAGGTATATTCATATGTCAAACAAAATACTTGAAGAAACTTTTGAAGAAATTTGGCATGAAATACTCCAAACCAGTACTTACTCCTATAACTACAACTGATAACTTGACATTGAAGGATGATTCGGCTCCTATAAATCCGACAAGGTACAAATCTATGATTGGAGGTTTACTGTATTTGACTCAAACAAGACTTGATATAATGATTGCAGTATGCATTGTTTCAAGATTTCAAAGCAATCGTAAAGAAAATCATGAATCAACAATTAAAAGGATTTTCTGGTACCTACAAGGCAAAACAAATCTTGGTTTATGGTATCCTAAGAATGATAATTTTGAATTATGTGCATATACATTTTCAAATTGGGCAGGAGATGTTGCAGCAAGAACTAATTGTACTCAGTTATTATGGATCAAACAAATTTTGAAGGATATAAAGGTAAAATGCAAAGAACTAGTAATTATTTATTGTGATAATTCAAAAACAATTCATATATCAAAGAATCTAGTATTTCACTCTAAGACAAAGCATGTTTTTATTAAGTACAATTTTCTAAAAGATAATGTTGAAGAAAATGTAGTGAGATTATTTAATGTGAATACTAAAGAGAAAATTGAAGATATCTTGACAAAGCCGTTTCTTAAGGAAACATTTGAATATATCAAAGAGCAGCTTGGGATAATTTTCCCATCGACAAAGACTTAGATGTTTAAGATTGGCATCAAACCGGTAGGGACTAAAAGAAATTTTTCTTTTGGGTTTGATGGAGGAGAGCTACTTCTCAAGGGGAGTAGTTAGCTGGATGCTATGTTATGATATTGATTCTTAACTACTTTGGCATTTGATGTCAAAGGGGGAGAGATATCTATGGAAAAAACATTGTACTTTGGGGAGAGATGAACATTCTACTTGGAGAGATGTATTTTGGTTTTGGTTTCTGGTATTGATCTATTTTGGGAGATTATTGGCTTGTTGGTTTTTGGCATTCTGTTTTTGGCACTTAGATGTTTTTCCATCTAGTGTCGCCATCAATGCCAAAGGGGGAGATTGTTGGTATTATGGATGACTTCATCATGTGTTGCATTGGTCTTGTCATTGATGTCAACACTTACTCTTCTGGAGATCTACATTGTTGATTTGGCACTCTGGTTTTATTGTTTTGTTGTTGAACCGATAGATTGTGTTCACTGGCATGGTTAGTGGCTTATGCATACTCACTAGTATATGTTCACCGATAGGTTATATTGTTCACTGGCAATGATATTGACTTGTTATCATCTAGAGATCATTTGGTTATGTCGAAGATATGGATTAGATGTTTGGATTTGGTGTTTTTCTTATATGTCTAATCATATTTTCCTTTACCAGCAGATAAGTCTAGGTTATGGGCCGGTACAAGACATCATCTTCTAGATCTGCACATCATATTTTGGAGATGATTTATTGATTGAATAATGTGTAATTATATTAAAGTTGACATATTGTATTGTATTAAGGCATATTTTGTAATTGATTTAAATGTAATACCTTTAGGGAGCCGAACTCATGTTAAGGTCTTAGGTTTTGTGTAAATAAATGTAAGATCTCATTTGAGATGGTAACGTATGAGTATATGTGCAAATATTGAAGATTTATAAATAGATCCTTGTGCGAATCACATGGACATTATCTAGAGGTTGAAGGATGGTTAGGAAGGTGTTTGTCACATTTTCAACTGAACCTGAATCCAACATTGCAGATGCTACTTTGAAGCAGTACATTGATATTGGATTTAAGCATCCAACTGTAGTTAGTGTGACTCCTATGTTGTGATTGAGCGGTGAGCTCTAGGCAGTTGGCCTTTCTGCATGTGCAGACCCCATTTGTATACACTTACTATCAGCAGTAGTATCATCTGATTATGGGTAAGGTTTCCCACTATGGTTTTTCCCCTTACAGGGTTTCCACATCCAAATCTCCATGTCATATGTTATGGATTTTGTTTTCCTTTCTATTTCATGCATTAAGTTATACCAGTACTATTATAATTGTTAATCTGTTTTATCGACATTAGATTTGGTTAACTGGTTCTATGGTTTAAGTTGGAATAATTTGTAATTGGTTTATAATTTATTGACAACTAATTCACCCCCCCTCTTAGTTGTCCTTCCGGTTCCTAACAATGTCAACATGGGATCTAGGTTCTTGCTCAAATTATGTGACCTTTATGAGGCCCCATGATGGGCCCTAATTGAGAGGAGTATGGCACTGGGCCTGATTTAGGATCGAGGTGCCCAATGGCATGGTCCTAGAAAACAAGGCTCCAAGATGGGGGGGAGACTGTCGATACAATAAATATTCAAATTTGATAGCTGGTGTGAGAAAAATTGGTACTTTAATTAGCCATCAAAATATAAAGCACCAAAGTGAGGTCTAAGTAAGGACTCAATTGTAGGTGAGTTCAAATTAGGAGACTAACAGTACTCAAGTTAAAGTACAAAGTTGCATTGAAAGACTCCTATCAAGATATCAAAGGGGAAAGATATGCTAATCACCTAGGGGATTTAAGATCTCACTACTCTAATTTTGAGATAAAAGGGACAACATAAGAAAGGAAAAGGAGAGAGAATACATGATTGCACTAGCCTAGTAATATTTGTATAGTATGAGTCATGAAAAAGTAAAATACCAAATTACAAATCATAAGGGTCAATTTGCAAAGTAACTCAATTGTTAAAACATGTCCTCTTTTCATTGGAATGAAAAAATTATTGACCATGTATCAATATGCTATTTATCTTTCACCTCTTTGAATAAATTATCACATATTTGATAAGAACATCTACAAATTAATAATCTACACACATACACAAAATAAATTCAATTGAAACAATCATACTTGACAACATAGATCCCAACAAGCTACTACAATATTCCCCTCATTAGAATGGTACAGTAAAAAGGGAAGATATTGCCAATAGAAATTTAAGCCCCAAATAACTCAAACCTTTGATTATATATATTTTTTATTAAAGAAACCATGCTCTCTTTCCATCCTTAGTGGGGATGTCCACCCATATTCACTATTACATCAACAACATCAACTCAAAAATAACAAAAAAATAATATAAAAACAGCTTTCTCATCTTTGCTAACTCGAATACCAAGGATTTTAACATTCTTCGTTAGAAAAATTGAAGGCTAGGAAAATAGTAGTAGCTTAAGAAATAGAAGTGGAACAAGTAAAAATAAACTGTGTTAGCTCCTTGATTCTTAGTAGTTTATGAGCAATAGCTTGGCTTTAGATTCTTTAAATTGTTTCAATAATAAGACTTAAAATTACTCATTTTTTAGGAAAATAAATATTGATTTAATGGCTTTAATCCTCAATCTAAACATAGAAGTTTATTTCTAATACATAATCAAAATAATATTATTGTGTACCACATCTACCTTACTTTGTTAATACACTATTATATTTTAAATTCGAGTATCTTATACAATTTATTCATTTCTATATATCGTTATTTTACTCCTCCCATCTCTCTCTCTCTCTCTACAGCAGAAGCAGAATATTTCTTGGCAGAAGATTGATTTCATGGATCATCAAGAAGAAGAGTTGTACATCATTATCTACAGTAGAAGCAAAATATGTTGCAACAACAACTAATTGTACTCAAGTATTATGGATCAAACAAATTTTGAAGGATATAAAGGTAAAATGCAAAGAAACGGTAATTATTTTGTTTGATAATTCAACAGGAATTGATATATCAAAGAATCTGTTATTTCACTCTTAGACAAAGCATGTTTCTATTAAGTACAATTTTCTGAAAGAGAATGTTGAAGAAAATGTAGTGAGATTAGTTAATGTGAATACTAAAGAGAAAATTGCAGATATCTTGACAAAGCCTTTTCTTAAGGAAAAATCGAAATATCTCAAAGAACAGCTTGGGGTAATTTCCCCACCGGCAGAGACTTAGACGTTGAAGATTGACATCAAACCGATAGGGAATAATAAAAAAATACTTTTTCGGGTTTGATGGAGGAGAGCTACTTCTCAGGGGGAGTAATTAGCTTGATGTTATGTTTAGATATTGATTCTTAACTACTTTAGCATTTGATGTCAAAGGGGGAGAGATATCTATGGAGAAACATTGTACTTTGGGGAGAGATGGACATTCTACTTTGAGAGATGTATTTTGGTTTTGGTTTCTGGTATTGATCTATTTTGGGAGATTGTTGGGTTGTTGGTTTTGTCATTCTGATTTTGGAACTTCAATGTTTTTCCATCTAGTGTTGTCATCAATGCCAAAGGGGGGAATTTATGGTATTATGGATGAATTCATCATGTGTTGCATTGGTTTTGTAATTGATGTCAACACGTATCCTTGTAGAGATTTGCATTGCTGATTTGGCACTCTAGTTTTATTGGTGTGTTGTTGAACAAGCAGATTGTGTTAAGTGGCGTGGTTAGTGGCTTATGCATAGTCACCAGTATATGTTCACCAGTAGGTTATATGGTTCACCGACAGTGATGATGACTTGTTATCATCTAGAGATCATTTGGTTATGTCAAAGATATGGATTGGATGTTTGGATTTTGTGTTTTGCTTATTGGTCTAATCATATTTTCCTTTACCAGCAGATAGGTCTAGGTTATAGACTGGTACAAGATATCATGTTCAAGATCTGCACGACAGATTTTGGAAATGATTTATTGATTTAATAATGTGTAATTATATTGAAGCCGACATATTGTATTGTATCAAGGCTTATTTTGGAAGTGATTTAAATGTAATATCTCTAGGGAGCTGACCTCATCTTAAGGTCTTATTTTTTATATAAATAAATGTAAGATCTCATTTGAGAGATGTAATGGTATGGTAATGTATGATTATATGTGTGAATATTGAAGATTTATAAATAGATCCTTGTGTGAATCACACGGAAATTATCTAGAGGTTGAAGGAAGGTTAGGAAGGTAGTTGTCAGAACTTAAACTGAACTTGAATCCAGCATTGCAGATGCTACTTTGAAGGAGTACATTGATATTTTGTGATTGAGTGGTGAGCTCTACGTGGTTGGCCTTTCTACATGTGCAGACCCCATTTGTATACACTTACTATCTGAAGTAGTATCATTTGATTGCAGGTAACATTTCCCACTGTGGTTTTTCCCCTTATTGGGTTTCCACATCAAAATCTCTGTGTCATATGTTGTGGATATTGTTTTCCTTTCTATTTCATGCATGAAGTTATATCGGTACAGTTATAACTGCTAATCTGTATTACTGACATTAGATTTGGTTTACCGGTTCTATGGTTTAAGTTGGAATAATTTACAATTGGGTTATAATTTATTGACAACTGATTCACCCCCCCCCCCCCCCCACTCTTAGTTGTCCTTCTGGTTCCTAACAATGTCAACATGAGATCTAGGTTCTTTCTAAAATTATGTGACTTTTATGAGGCCCCATGATGGGCCCTAGTTGAGAGGAGCATGGCACTGGGCCTAATTTAGGACCAAGGTACCCAATGGCATGGTCCTAGAAAACAAGGTTCCAAGATTGGGCGGAGACTATCGATACAATATATATTCAAGTTTGATAGGTGGTGTGAGAAGAATTAGTACTTTAATTAGGCCTCAAAATCTAAAGCACCAAAGTGAGGTCTAAGTGAGGACACAATTATAGGGGAGTTCAATTTAGGATTCTACACTTAGCCCACACTTTAGTGGGAGTATGAGACTAACAATACTCAAGTTAAAGTACAAAGTTGCATTGAAAGACCCCTATCAAGATATCAAAGGGGAAAGATATGCTAAGCCCCTAGGGGATCTAAGATCTGACTACTCTAATATTGAGATAAAAGGGACAACATAAGAAAGGTAAAGGAGAGAGAATACATGACTACACTAACCTAGTAAGATTTGCATAGTATGAGTCATGAAAAAGTAAAATACCAAATTACAAATCATAAGGATCAATTTACAAAGTAACTCAAGTGTTAAAACATGTCCTCTTTTCATTGGAATGAAATTTTTTTTGACCATGTATCAACATGCTATTTATCTTTCGCCTCTTTGAATAAATTATCACAAATTTGATAAGAACATCTACAAATTAATAATCTACACACTCACACAAAATAAATTCAATTGAGGCAATCATACTTGACAACATAGATCCCAATAAGATACGACAACATTCCCCTCATTAGAATGGTAGACTAAAAAGGGAGGATATTGCCAATAGAAAATTAAGAGCCAAAGAACTCAAGCCTTTGACTATATATTTTTTTTATTCAATAAACCATCCTCTCTTTCCATCCTTAGTGGGGATGTCCTCCCATATTCACTACTACATCAACAACATCAACTCAAAACTAACAAAAAAAATAATATAAAAACAACTTTCTCATCTTTGCTAACTCGAATGCCAAGTATTTTAATATTCTTGGTTAGAAAAATTGAAGGCTAGGTAAACAGTTGCAGCTGAGGAAATAGAAGTGGAACAAGTAAAAATCAATTGTGTCAGCTCCTTGATTCTTAGTAGTCTATTAGCAATAGCTCGGCTTTAGATTCTTTAAATTGTTTGAATAATAAGACTTAAAATTACTCATTTTTTAAGAAAATAAATATTGATTTAATAGATTTAATACTCAATCTAAACATACAAGTTTATTTCTAATACATAATCAAAATAATATTATTGTGTACCATGTCTACCTTACTTTGTTAATACATTGTTATATTTTAAATTTCAGTATCTTATACAATTTAGTCATTTCTATATATCTTTATTTTTCTCCTCCCACCTCTCTATCCATATATATCTATATCTCTCTCAATTTCTCTCAACTTCTTCCTCTCTCTATATCTCTCAATTCAAGTCATAAAAAAATGTAAATTTATAAAGATATATGATTCTTTAGAAAATATTATAAACTACCATAAAAGAATTCATATGTCTAAGTAGCATTTATACATCTCTAGTGCATTATATATCCCACCTAGACATGTTGTCATGATCAATATTGTGGATTTCATTAAATTAAATTGAAATATTTTGCAATATTATTTTTATCTTTCATATTTTATTATTTTAAGAAGTAGCAATGATTTAGAAAAATTGCATCACATTACAGAATCCATTAGGTGAACAACAATGTTATAGTCTTGTTATCCGTGAATCTTGTAGACTTCCAAAACAAAAATAAAAATCTTTACTTCCAAGTCAAATAGGCACCTCGAGAAGGATATCTCTCGGCGTACTCTATATAGATTAAATTAAAATTTAAGGTATATATGCTAGTTACTTCCAGTTATGTTATTGCTAAATGACACTCAACAACAGTCCAAGAACCAATTGCGGCAACTTGCCTTTCAGTTATGTTGTACTCTTTTATCATTTTATTTTTTATATTCATTTTTTTTACTTCCAGCTATCTGCAAGACATATTCTATTATTTATCTTGTCTTCAGTTATTTTTTAACTCTATTTATCTGAAAGATGGTCCTGTATGACATATTTTATTATATTATCTTGTTTTCAGTTAATATTTGCTTTACGATTTCTTGCTCTTTAAGAAAACTATGATAGCTCTCTTCTGTAATCTCTGCCTCTTCTTTCATAGATTCTTCTATGGTGTCCCTGTGGGATTTTTCATTTTGCTTAGAAGTCTCTTGTTTCTTTGATGAGCTCTCTTCTGTTGTTTCTGCAACCTCAACAGAGTCTTTTCTACACATAAAGAATTACCTGAGGCTATAGAAAAATAAATACTCACCACAACAACTAATAATGACATTTTTGAAATGAAAGTAGCAACAAAATCTAGAGAGGAACAAATATTCTCAAGGTATTATATTCCTTACCCTATAGAGAATATGGGGAGGAGTTTGCAAGAATTTCAATGGAGTTTCAATGCGAATGGAAGATAAAAGGTAAATCTCTTCTACACTTTTGGAAGTTCTATTGAGTCGATTTTTTATTTTCCTTAGAAGTCTCTTTGTTCAGCTCTCTTCTGTTCAATTTCTTACCCTCTTGAGAATGTTTTTCCTATGGAGTTTTTGTTTTTGCAAGCTCAACAGAGTCTTTTCTACACAGAAAGAAATGCCTGAGGGTATAGAAAAAGTAATGCTCGAGGCACTGTTAACCAAAGCAACAAAAAATGACATTTTTGAGTCCATTCCTGAGTCAAAGATATCCTAGATATGAGTTTATAGGCCAGTCTCAGAAAGAGGGGGCACAATTTCAAGGGATTTAGCATGCTCCATGATGAGGAAAATAAGTCCCTCATGGAGAACAGGGTTGTTAGGGTTCTCTAAATGTTTTTCTTGGCTAGTTTCAAGGGAGGAGGCCAGATAGAAGGGAACAAAGATGATTTTACCATGCCTAAAATGATTTAAGATAGTGAAATGGTAAGAAAAGATGCTGGAATACCTGCCATCAATAGAAATATACCTCATTATAAACTTGGCCATGTCAGCCCAGGGGGGTTGAGATCTTTTCTATTGTAGTCACCATTCACCATCTTGGTGACTCTAGAGTGCTGCTTGTCTTTGTCAAAGAAAATCGACAAGTCCTCCTCCCTGGTTTTCCTATCCCTATAAAATCTTCTGCCATTCGTAGCCAGACGAGTGACCTTCACCACCAAAGTTTCATCAATATGATAAACGATGCCATAAGCCCTAAGAATCCCTTTTTTCCATCCATTGACAAAGGCCTTTATAAGCAGAGGAGAAGGGTCATGAATTCGGTCCAAGTAGGGGATGAGTCCCCCATCAACAACTTCCTTCCACACAGGTTTGTTCTTCTTCCATTTCTTGCAAGTAGAGGGCTCTTGTCTGTTCTTATCCCCTCCAATTATGAGCCTAGTCGCCGAATAGCAGAAAATGGGGCTCACCAAAGAAGGCACTGACGAGTCACAGAAAATGGGCTAGACCTAGAAAATTTCCAAATAGTAACAAAAAGGCCACACAATAAGGCAAGAAATCTAGTCGCCGAGGGGGTTTCTAGATCTTTTATTAGGGAAAACAAAAAAAAACCGTTTTCCCATCAACTCAGTCAAGTCATGATGAGAGATCATTGATAAACATAGTAATCATCATGTGTCAGCTCGCACATATTTTTGGGGAAAGTATCCTTACTACTCCACCAATTGGTTGCCACGTATCCCATCACCAAATTGGCTAGTAGATCTGCCCACTTGTTGCCTTCCTAGCATATGTGCGAGATTAGGCTGGGTGTCATCCTGCTAGGGTTCGTGCATTGACTCAGACAATTGATAGTGCTTAGCGAGTCAGACTCCAGCCAGACTTTAGTAAAACCTTCTCTTTTATCCATGCGTAACCCAATGTGGGGAGTTTTGGATTCTTCATA
Organism: Cryptomeria japonica; assembly: GCF_030272615.1. Classification (NCBI taxonomy): domain Eukaryota; kingdom Viridiplantae; phylum Streptophyta; class Pinopsida; order Cupressales; family Cupressaceae; genus Cryptomeria; species Cryptomeria japonica. The sequence goes on from NC_081415.1 coordinate 528,393,564, forward strand.
TTGGTTGGAGTGGGTGCCTAGCGCGAGCGCAACTACAGAAACCAACAGACCAGATTGATTCCACCGCAGAAACTAGCATAAACCAACAAACCAGAATGGGTGTAAGTATGAGATGTTATATAAGTGTCACATGAGAGATAAATTAAGGATGAAAAATGACAAAGAAACAAATTACACTTATGGGCTTCCTTAGATGCTTAATATCTATTGTAGATAATGCATAATTCATAGAATTATAAATGGAAGATATGGTATAAAGACCAAGGCAATTAGGATTAAATTTTTCTTTGGTACTATTTCTCGTGTTTATATTATGGTGATCCTCATAGAGTGCCAATAACCTACTAGGAAAGAATGATTAAGAAAACTTGATTATATCTATTATTAAGAGAATTTTACTAAGATTGAGATGTTTAAGATGATTAATGAGATTCTCATTAAGCATCTCAAGCTATTGAAAAAAAAAAACTTTTTTCTTATGTAGATTATCATTAATAAGTCCTTGAAGGGAAATTTGCAAAGACATTATTTCTAGGTCCAAAGAAATGATGTCATACATGATTATATAAGGTACAATAGAAGACATATAAATTATCTTTTGATATGCACATTATGTATACAAGAGTTGTGTGTTCCAATAATAATAATACTTGTTTAAAAAATTAAGAAGTTTTTTTTTTAATTTTTTTATTTGAATCCTCATTTTGACCATTAGATTAAAGGTTGTAAGGTGTAGGAAATCAATGTTGAATGTACAATTTATCAAGGAAATAATTTAAATGTTTATTCTTAAATATAAAACCATATCTAAAAATAAAAGTGGAAGGGATTATAAAATAACAAATGTGTTATTGAGAAGAAATCTACATATCAATTCAACAATCATGAATCAAAGTGGAAGAGGCTAAATAATTTTTGTAAAATAATTGATAGTAGAAATAATCCAACTATGAATTTGAGAATAATGTAGTGAAATTTTACCTTTTGTATTCAATAACCACATGGAAAATTATGAACGAGAAATGTAATCATGGAGTTCCTATTTAGAAGCTTGGATAATATTTCCATGTTACAAAGGTTAAGAGAATTTATTGACAAATCAAAATGAACATTTTCTAAAACTCGCCAATATTTTCCCATGTAAATAAGTTTCTAGACTAAAGATCCACCACCAAAATGATTCATAGGCACCTAAATGGACCTCTTGAAATGTAGATTGTATTTCAGCTTTAGTTAGGCAATTGCGAAGACACTTGATGAACAATCAGTGGAGGAACTAAAAGTGGGATGACATGATTTCTCAAACTTCCATTAAGGAGGAATGAAAAATTATCAATCATGTTCATAATATTTGGAGTGTATGGTGCACCAAAAAACCCTACAATGTTTTAAAAATACTCATCCCACTCTACTAAACCTAGAGGGTAACTATCAACTTACTTAAATAAACTAATCTTTGAAGAAGTATGAGCTGAACAAGTATCAAAACATGTCTCAAAAAACTTTGTGGATAATTGAAGCATATATAACTATTCTATCTATAACTATTCTAATTTAATCACCACAAATATATTTAATCATATGTCTCAAAAGACAGGGAGAACGCCTATCTATAACTATTCTAATTTAATCACCACAAATATATTTTTATTTTTATGTTTTCCATTCAATTTTTTTATCATAGTCAACATTCCTAATTAAGAAGAAGAATAGTTCAAATTTCCCAAATATCAACAATTTAATACTACATTACTATATTCATATGTACCATTATCTAACATCCCACATATATATAGAGACAAATGTCATTCTCTTAATAATATTATAATTCATGGGTTGGACTTGAAGCTATTTAAAAATAATGAATGTAGAATATGTATTCATCATAGAAAATTAATTGCTAATAATCATTCTATTATACTTGTCCTTGCTCATTTATTTCCAAAGTAAATGCAATGGAACATGTGTGAATGCTTTTACTAACTAATAGTTATAATTTTATATTATTCTATCTATTTTGATTATCTACATTTTGCGTGTAGAACATAAATGAAGATGTTCAAATATTATCATCATATTAATAATTTTAATAAATAAAAAACCATGATCTTTAATATTTTGATAAGTAATTGCTCAAATGTTTCATTTTAATTCAAATAATACCCTTAAGCTCACTCACAAATTGTCTAAAGCAAGCTTGACACAAAATAATGAACAAAGTAAAATTGGTGAAAAGGGATAAAAACATAATTTGAATTCCTATGTAATGAGAATTTTATGAATAACTTTCTTTTACCTTAAACAATCATCATCCTCATACATTCGAATCTACAATTGAGATGGATCATGTCATCATACTGAACAAAAGTGAAAAGAATATATGCTAGAAAAACATTTGTTACTCAAACATTCTCTTCAACAACTGTGAAATCCATGCACATAAATTTTTAGTTTGCCCATAAATTGTGATGAAACCAATAATAAGAAAGAATATTCAAGATAAATATAAATATGGTTCAAGGCAAATGTCTCTCTTTTAAATAAAATAGAATATACAATTTATTGTGGGATCACCAAATATTTATTTGTGGAATGCTTAGATCTTCCAACATCATCTATGGAGTGCTTAGATATTTAGGTAGCAAGAAGTCCAACATATTGATATAAGAGATATTAGATGATCTAACCATTTGACCCTTTCCCATTTGAAAGAACCGATCAACACCAATTTTAAGAAGAGAATATGTAATTGTTATGTTGACATTGATGTTGTTGAGTTGTCTTACTATCAAGGGGGGAGTGTTGTCATTTGTTCTCAACCTACAATTTGCATTGGGTTCTGAAATATGTTTGGGTAAAATATGAGGAGATAGTCATTATTGATTGCAATCACTTTGGAGTTTGGAAATCCACCTTTCTTGTTGTTTGATGTTTATATTTATTGTGATGTTTTAATGGTCACAAGTTGTTGATTGGTAGCATGATGATGATAGTTAGGATAAACGCTCCTCTTTAGACTAATGTTATTTCCAAAATGTTTAAAGTATGAGGAGATGTGATATGAATAAAAGAGTATTTATGAGGAGATATTCAGACTTAGAAATTATTTTTATGCTATGTGGACATGGCACTACACTTTTAGGTTATTAGTGTTGTAGTTGATGTGGATATTGATAGTTATTTGTTGATAGTCTGGCTATATATGAAGTGAATTTGACTAGTATAGAAAATACAATGCATTTATCCATATTGATGTTTTAGGTGCTATGACTTGGATGACATGATTGTAAGATTTGTCTGTTGTGGTGTTGTGGAAGAGGTTTTATTAATGTTCTATTTTTGGGATTGTGTTCCCTGGTATTCTAGCAATATACTGATCTTTTTATTTGTTTCTGTCACACCAACATGTATAGATGTGATAGTGACATAAAATAAATAATCATTTAAAAAACTACAAACAATGGAGAGGTTATTTTGTGGAATTTATTGGAGCTTCAGGGGGATAGGAGTTATTCTAAGCCTACTCAAAGGAAGTTTGTGGAACCTTTGTTTAAACCTCATATGAAAGAGTGAATAATTTCATTTAATTTAGCATTGTTGTGAATCTAGAAACCAAAAAATTAGTTCAATAATAGAGACAAAATAACACCTTTGAAAAGATATAGAAATTAAAAGTCAAGGATATTGACTTCTTAATCGAATATCTAAATTCAATTTTAATATTTTAATATTAAAATATTTCTCCTCTACTTTGTTCATATTTCTACTCTCACGTTCTCCATAGTCTTCTTCTTTTTTTTTATGTTTTAACTACTTGAGATTTTTTTTTAAATGGATAATTAACACAAAAAAATAATAGTGAGCATAAAGACATTCACATTTCAACATTTGTTGTTCGAGAACGAAACTGAACACACATACACATATTTTATGATCAGTAAGAATATTTTTGGATGACCACTAACAAAATAACAACTTCAAATAGAAAGTCACTAGGATTGATATTCCAATTAAAGAATAGGCTAGAAGTACGCTTCAATGCCCAATAACAATAATTTAGTTTTAAGAGTCAAATGAAAAAAATGTATATTTTATTATAAGCTGATTCATTTTTTAACTCCTAAAGAAATAAATAACAAATTTAATTTGATTTAATTAAAATTCCCTTTATTCTATTTGTTTCCTCGTTCAGAGTGTCCAATATTCGCATTTTGGTTTTCATTCCCAATCACATAAAACATATGGAAAAGTACCCCCAAAAGTCTCTTTCACTAACGAGGATGTTATGGATTGTAAATTCTATCATTTTCTATTAAAATTTTGTGTGTAAGATCTAAACATATCTAAAAATTCATTAGGGGAAGTCCTAATACAATAACCAATAGGAAGTAGGAGATAGCTATCCATCCAAAAAAATGGCATGGTATGTCATGACCATACCTATGCTCATACATCAAATAGACATAAAATAACTAAGATGACATGGCATTAGGAAACAAACATTAGTAAAAAGTGGCAAGTTATAATCACCATTAGACAAACTTTGAATGAATGAAATAAAAAGCGTAGAAGGAAACCATTTGAGGACTAATCTATGTGAGAAAAGTAATGGGAGGGTGGGAAAATAATCAATAATGACTTGAGTGGGAAAGGGATACAAAAGAAAACACTACACCATAAATAGAAAATGAAAACTAAGGATAACATGTCACAATAAAATGAGAGAACTAGAGGTGGACTGAATAACATGTCATGTTTGCATTTGTTGGCCTAAGTAGGATGACAAAGTGGGCTGAAGGGAAATACAAAAGGTAGAAAAATAAGAATCATTTTTGTATAAAATCAAGAGAATTTCCATTTTTTTTGTTGGTTCATAACTTGTATATAAATTAATAGATTTGGAGGGTTTAATAAGGTTCAAAGGTGCAAAATATAATTATTTAATAACTTCTCTAATCTCAATTATACTCGAGAGCATTCAATTCAGGTGAGAGAGAAACCAAGCATTAAACCTAAATTGGAGAATAAGTGAATTCAAGTTCATGAATTCAAGATGGCATTCATGATCAACCTTTTATGAACGTTCTAAAAGACATCTTAAAATATTGCATGAGGATGCAAACAAGCTTCATTAAGGTTAATTCCAAAACCAAGATTTGACCTAAGGAAAATCCGTATCCACAATCTTTTTCCTATCTTTATATGAATAGGAAATAGACTCAAGAGTTGCAATTAGAGATTTAGATAGAGTTGATAATGACAAATAGGTCAACATTTGATAGAGCAAAATTTAAAGGATGACGGTAAATCTCTAATAACCGATCTTAAATATTCAAATCAAACTTCTAGGAATAGGTTTTGACTCTCTTCTTTTGTCCATATCTCAGTTGGTAGCTCTATGGAATATCTATACTAGTTTTCTTTTGTTATTTAGCCTCAATTATCCCTTATTTTATTCTAATTTCACAATTACAAATCCAATTTCAAGTATAAAGAGAGTAACAAACATTAACCAATTAATCTAATTAGAATTTTAGCCCTTTTCATTCTTCGATGGTGGCTATCTAATCTATTGGATTCACCACTCTTTCAATGTTTTGGCTAATTTGTGTTGTTAGTGGTTTTATATTATTTTAATTGTGAAACTCTAATTCCAAATTACCCCATTACATTTTGGGAAACCCAAAGTATTCCTTCCTCTTATTTCTGATGTATTGTCTTAGATCTAATTTGTATGTGCTTTAACATTAATATTTGAAATCACGTATCATATTTTCAATTGAGTTACAAAAATTTACAAGTTAAATTTACTAAAACCCTAATAATTTATTCTAAAATTGACTTGCGGGTTGTATTGTATTTTATTTGTACTTTCAAATTTGATTTTTATGATATGTTATGTTCATATTTAAAGGAATCTAGTGTCTTAATTCATAATTCAAATTGTTTAATTTATTTGTTAATCAAGCATTTTTACAGAGAATATGTTTGTTTAAGCATAGGTTTCAATATTTGCATAAAATTTTATTCTGTGCATGAGGTTTATTACCCTTAGTCCTAGATACAATATTTCAATGAGAAGAAGTTATAAACTTAATTCCTTCCAAGGTTTAAACACTAGGGATATGGACCCTTGATTGGATAATTTATTCCATGTGAATGCTGATGTTTCCTCTAATCCAAAAAATGACATCACTTATCCCCAATTTCCTCATACTTCTCATGGTGTGGATAAATAACTAACTAGGGTTACTATTGACCAATTGGAAAACATTGACAATGAATTTGAGAATCGTCAACAATGGATGGGTCAACAATACCTTGATTGGGAGGAAATCCCATTAATTGAAGGATTAAAAATAATTGTGCAAAATGATAAGATAGGTGTGCATTTTATGTGTATACTTTTTTATATGGCTGATACTAATATTATGCCAATCAAAAGTTATGCCAAAGTAATTGGTTACTCTTAACCCACTAGTCAATTTAACCATTCCATTCGTATGCATGCATCCTTGCCTAGTGTGCCTACATTTACATCTTGTATCATGAGTACTTCCACACAAATTATTAATCCTACACATGTTAGTCATGTGGACAATCATATTAATTAATATTCTTATTTATTTCACAATCATCTACCATACCAACATACCACAATATTCAACATCCTTACTTTCAAACTTCATTTACAAAAATCTTACTCTTCCATCAATACAATATGTATAATATCAATCCATCCACCAAGGAAAACATCAATAACTTAGCCCAAATTGATAAATTATTACAAAACCAATTGGATTCCATAACTCAATCCAAATTCAATTTTGTGACATTTGATGTAGCGAGCCCATTCTTCAATAAAATTATATATACACTTCCTCCTGAGAATATGGAGGTTCCTCAATTAGAGTTGTACAATAGAAAAGGTGATCCCTTGACTCATGAGAAGACATTACAAAATTTGTGTGGTAATTTTTCTCATGACCAAAGACTTATTGCTAAATTGTTTTCTAGATCCTATAGAGATAAAGCCTTGCAACAATATTGTTCTTTGTCTCCTTATTTTATTTGTAATTTGGTCAAAATTATGAATTGTGGTTGTGAGATTTTGCCAAGATCAAGGGCACAATGAAAAGTATTAAAATAGAGACAAAAGAATGACAAGAACAAACTGTATTCTCATCAATGTGAAAATGATCAGCTGGATTCACCAATATAATGAATATAGGCCTGCTTATATAGGCAAGGCCATATGGATGTATGAGCACACAATCATGACATGTGGCTCAATGAGAAACAAGGGTAGGTAAGAAATACTAGGGATAGGTAGGAGAAATAATATAATATTCCACAAGAGGTGGATGACCCACCGAATGTGGAGTGTAATAGCAAAATAAGACCACAAAAGGTGGAATTTCTCCTACAAGCTCTATCCCTATGTGCACAATTCCCTAAGTGTCTCAAATCAAAACTACAAAGAGATGCATTATCCTAAGTTAACTTAAGTAAAGTGTAATAATATCCATAATGAATATTTATTTATACCAACACCCCCCTTAAGTGCAACTTAGGGGAATGAAAACTCAAGTCAACAATGCAAGATGGGTCTCGGCTACTAGGCCATGATAGGTACCCATGTACAATATGCAAATGCAAGAAAAACTATGCAAATAAATCTCTCACAAATGGAGAAAGGGAGAAAACCCAGTGGGAAAAAACTCCCCCCCAAAATCATGACCACAAAAGGTGGAATTTCTCCTACAAGCTCTATCCCTATGTGCACACTTCCCTAAGTGTCTCAAATTCAAACTACGAAGAGATGCATTATCCTAAGTTAACTTATGTAAAGTGTAATAATATCCATAATGAATATTTATTTACACCAACAGTGGCTTAAGATATTAAATCCACTAACTAGCCAAATTAACACACATACATTGAAAGAGATCTAAACCTAATAAATCTAAGCTTAATCCTTATAGGAAAGAGACTACGATTTTGATTTGATTCAATTGGTTAATTATGATTACACCTTATTTTTCAGATGTATTGTATTGGTTATGAAATTAGGAGAAAATAATGAAGTATTGAAGCAATCTGATAGAGACAAGATGCTACAAATATTCCACTAAGCCAAAAACTTGGATCTAGGCAAAAGAAGTTATGCCCAATCTATTCCCAAAAGTTTGGTCTAATTTATTATGGCTAGGTAAAATAGATTCACACTAGTCCTTCAAATTTTCCACTATCAAAATTCAACATGTTCATCACTATTTACACTATCATATTTCCCAAGTACAAGTTCTTACTTATTTCCTACACACATAAAGAAAGGGAAATATATTTGGAATAGAGGTTTTCCTTATGTCAAACCCCAATTTTAGAATTAACCATGAAATTTAATAGATGATTGTAATGAAATACTGAAGTAAAGTACTTTCTATTAGAGGAGAGGAAAAATCAACTCTGCGGCTCCCAAAGATCACCTGCATGCAAACTTGTCACACAAGGAGAGAAGCAAAAAAGATATGGAGGCCAGAATTCAGAGATCTAGAAAAGATGTGGCATATTGATTGTGCAACAAGATTTCAATTATGTAATTTCCTTATGTAATTGTGAATTGTTAATAATTTCCTTATGTAATTGTGAATTGTGCAACAAGATTCGAGAAAGATATAGGGATGATGTTATTTCCTTATGTAATTGTGAATTGTTAATAATTTCAGTACTTGAATCTAGAGTAAATTTGATTCAGTTATTTATATAGAAAGCATAATTGGAATCTTCCTTGTATAGATGTTGGCGTACTGAAAAGTATTCCCCGTAATGTGACTAAACCAGTGCTGGTGTAATTGTGTGTATTGTAAGAAACCAGTGCTTATCTTATGTGCCCATGGATTGGTGAAGTAATCAACCATGGAGGATATGTTGCTTATGAGTATGGGAAACCATACTATTTATGTGATGTTGTTTATTTGTTTTCCTATTGAGTACCAAACCTCGGGTTGTGGGTAACTCAGTATGTTAAGGGGTAGTATTCGAAGCGACCGTTCCTTGAATAGTATGGATTGGCGTACGAGTAATGTCGGCGCGAAGCGACTTTAGCTTCTCTACTTTGAGGAATGATATAGTTGTACTACTAAACTGTATCAAGGTGTACTCAATACTTTCCCTTTGATGAACCTATTTATAGGTTTATGTGTGCCAACCTATTCCTCTTCCTTATTTGAGCAGTTTGGATGGTGATTCTTGTGTATAGTGATGGTATGATTTGGAGGATCCTTTGCCTTGTCTTCATGAAAGGTAGGTTTATTCACATGTGCTGCCAGTTAGTATGTGATGGTGGGCATGTGGGTGGACCATAGTCATGTATACCTCTGACTTACGGCGAGTATCCTTCTAGATACGTCGCTATGCGGGATGTGGCTTGCGCGTGCTTTTTCCGCGAGGTGCACTACCATGCGGGATACGTCCATTGTGTGTTTTCTCCACTTGGAGTATTGCCATGCCATGCTGAGACACGATGCGGGATGTAGTAGACATTTCCATGCGGCCTACCGCTAGGTATTGGGTAGAGCCATGCCACGTGACGACGTGATGCGGGGTGATGTCGAGGTGCACACTGCCATGCCATGGGGATGTGTGACTTGGCCACACCACATGATGAGCTACTAGGATAGCTAGACGATTGTTCCTTCCTTCCTCGTTGGTGGCTAGCTATTAGTCACGTAGTGCTGTTATGTGCAGTTGTGACATTCTTTATATTTCTTTGGGGATCAGCAATTTATTTTACTTTGACTGTGAAGGTTTAGCCACGATCTTGTGATCTTTTGCATTTTGATTTGGTGTTGAGATTCCGGATTATTTTCTTGCCTTACTGTTGGAATTGAGGATTTATTATCTTTATTCATCTGTACTTTGGTGGCTAAACTGGTTTATCATTGTTGTTTTCGTATGCTGGTCTTGTGTTGCAATGTGAATTCCTCTCCAAGAACGTAGGAGACGGGCTTGGATGAGTGTATACGAGGAAGTAGACGCAAGGAACCTTGAGGATGGGGGTATGTGAGGCTGTGTTGCAGCTAGTATCCACTACCTACCTATGTGTGGTGACTATCTCTTGGAGGCTAACCACCTTGCACAACAAGGGATATTCACAAAGGTCTTGTATGGAAGGTAGCACCGCTATGGTGTGCCTAGCACCATCAAGCCTTTGAGTGAGATATTGGATTTTTATGATCGTATGGTTGTTCTGAGATCAGGCATAGAGATGCTGATCATGCATGTTACCTTTGACCGAGCATTAGACATGCTCACATGTGGCCTTTTCTGTTATGCATTCCAGTTATGTGGATGGTTATTATTTGTATCATGGAGTAAATTGTGTTAACTTGTCACTATGTTATGGGACATAGTCTTTGGAAAGGTTTTCTTATGCCTGGCAAGTGTAAACAATTGAGTTATTTTGTTGCTCTTATTTCATGAAAGCTAATTTGGTTGTATAAATTGATATTTTGAGCTAGTTCTATGTTATTAAATCTTATGATAAAGATGGATTGGTAAAGGAAAATTGATCTTATGGCATGTTTTCTGTCATTTTTGATCGATGATTATGGTAATTGTTGGTTACCTCCTTGTAATGTTTTAATTTGGTGCAATGAAAGGAAGGAATTTCCTGTTTCTCTGCTATGATTGTGGATAATTCCTAGAATATCTTTAAGGAACGTATGGTTTAGATGTATCTTGCCAATGGATAATGGTGTTTGTAAAGGATTTTGCAATTATATTTCATTTATTTATGGAAAGTTTTCTATGTGCAATTTGATCTTTGTTGAATGAGTTTCAGGGCTGATGCGTACGACATGTTCTTCATCTAGCCTTACGACTTCCAGGAGTAAGTCGGAACCTAGGGGGGGAGAATGTAGTACCCCTACCCTAGTCTATTTCTAACCTTGGCTTAATCTTGATTAGTTAATCGTAATATGATGTTACAATCAGATGTTTGATTTAACGCATAGCTATTGATGTGGTTCTCACACTAGTTTTATGCTAGTTGTTTAGTGTTCTTATTTCATGGTATTCATCGAGCTAACGCATTCATTAAGTTATTATATATGTATGCATGTAGGATCGTTGGTTGCAGGAGATTTCAGGTACGAAGTCGCATGAGTGCGAGGTTCGTCGTCACCTGGTTTTACAGGTTTGAGCATACCTTTTAATCCTTAGAGTTGGATTAGGTGGTCGTAAGACCTTAGTCGGCCTTAGTCGTGCTCAAGTGAGCATTGCCAGTCGTCGTCGGTAATCCCTTCTTGCTTGGGTTTGCGAGTCGTTTGTTTGGTTGACTTTCTCGATTTGCGTGCTTGGTGTGTTTGGTTAATTGGATTAATTAGTCCTTAATAATTTCTTGATTAAATATGCATTTGTGCATTGATGATTAATGGATTAGATTAATCTGGTTTCCGTTATGTGATTTTCGTTGATATTGGGTTGCTCGTTTTAAATTGGGAGTGAATTCGATTAAATGTCTGTTTCGAATATTTAATGCATTTTGTTTATGTTGTTGAAAGAGAAAGTCTGATATTTTATCGCAATAGATTAATTGTATTCTGTTGGATTATTAAATTAGAAAGATTAAATTTGTTTAAATGAGAAATCGAATTTTGAATTGAAAAGGCAAGTTAATTTGTTGTGTTTGTGAGAAAGAATTAAATTTTGTGAATTATTTGTAAATAAAAATTTTAATTCCTAAAATGGAAATTTTGGGTCAACTCTGCCATATAACCCAATTTGGGGAAAAATTAGGGAGGATGGACATTTTTGGGAAGTTTTGGATTGGAGATGGAAAATTGGAGGCTTTGGCAGCTGAGATTGGGATTCCTCAGCCGATCTTGCTAGGAACGCGAGATCAGGTAGGATCCAACTCTCATTCTTTTAGTTTTGTTTAAAATGAAAATGGGAGTTTTATCTTGGTTTTAAATTCTCCTTCGAATGCCATGTTTATGAATCGATTTGGTAAAATTACCAGTTTGGCTGGAAGTGATTTTGAGGTGCTGTTAATTCCTCTTGGTTTTGGGCGTTTGAAACCCTTGGGCGTTCGGATTTTCATTGTTTCCGAACTGTGTTTCAAAAAAAAAAAAATATATACTTGTTTGCCCTGAGCGTTGTTTATTTTATTGTGAAATCGAGCTGGGCGAAAATTTATTAAAACCGAAGCTGGGCGTTTGTTTTAACTTGCAACTGTGTGTATATGTGTTAAACCTTCTGGGCCTTTCGTGTTGTTTTATCGAACTGGGCTTTGCTTGAACCCCCGGGCGGCGTGTTGTTTTTATTGTTTTAATCGTGGGTTGGGGTTGGAGGTGGGGAGCGGAGCTCCCCCGCTCCTCCTCCCCCTTTCCCTCGCACGCTAACCTTATGCCTCCCCCGTTCCCCCTTCGCTGGCAGTGGAGACCAGGCCGCGGCACACTGCGGTGGCCGCAGGGCCGCGGTGGCCGCAGGGCACCGCGGACCTGCGGGCACCGCAGGGCACCACCGCCTGGCCGTGTGGGCGGCGCCAAGCTAGGGTTAGGGCACGGCCCTTCCCAGCTCGCTCGCCACATTTTTTTTATATGCATTTCTTGTAATAAAAGAACATAGATTCATTTAAAAGCGTTTTCTTGTTTTAAATGTATTTTGTTTTAAACGATGTTTAAATGCGCTTTCAATGTAAATTTTTAGTATAAAAAAAAACAGAAGAAAAAAACATATGATATTAATATCATTTTTATGTAAGAAATTCTTAATGCTAAGTTTAAAAGTGCTCTTAATTAGGATTAAGAGGCAATATTTTGATAAATGTAAAATTGGATGCTAATTAATTCTATAATGGAATTTATAAGTTAGTTATTATCCAAATTCATTTTGTGGCTTATGTACTTTTGTGGTTAAGTTCAAAAATTGATAATTTCGTCATTGAATCTAACTGGCTATATTTTAGTCCAATCTTAGGTTAATAAGTTTTTATCATGTGCATTTGGAAATGAGTATCTATAATTGAATTTCCTTTATATTTTTAATTCCATAATCCGTATGATGTATCTGGAATTGAAATTATGAATCTGTAGAGGCCAGGTTTTAGACCAGTATGTTAATGATTTTTGTTGGAGATTAAATATCTTAGTTTAATTGGTTAATGGTTGTCTGAATTTGATTAATATGAAATTGGTTAAAAAACTCATTATGGCTTAATTTGCCTGTTCGATGCTTTGAACCTTAGGAGTTAGAAAACCAAGAACAACTTATCCCTAGTTGAGGTAGATAACTGTATCTGATTTGGATCTTGTAGAAAAATGGACCGATTTTAATGATCAAATCAATTTGAGGAAATATTGTCTTTTCTGATTATTACCTTGCGAATTTAATTTCTGTATTCGCCTTTAATTATGAAACGACATGTTTTGCTTGTTTAGTAGGACCCAGTCGTATGGATGATTTGGTGTTCCCGTTTCAGTCCTTGAATTTTGAGTTGACTATGGTATTGTGATGTTGTCTTAGATGGTCATATTCGCTTGTGAGAGTCAAATGATAATTCGTGGTTAACCTTAGTTGTCAGGTCTCTAGTTAGAGTACCGTCAGTAAGTGATTACCCTTGAGTCGGGTTTGACCAAATGATTGTTTCTCTCTTCTTGAACTCCGTTCGTCTGACCATGTGTATTCCTTGGCTTTGAGTTCGTTTGAGTTCCATCTAGTGTCGTATGGGAAAGTGGCTTTCGATTGGGGGCCGCGCCCAAAGTGGCTGCTGGGTAACCCGTCGAAAGTGAGTCTAATAAGTGATAACCTAAATAGATTAGAATGTAATTTGTAAATAAGATAATGTGCCTCACACATGGGAAGAATGCTATCATAGATTCGACATGCTGTGAGAAGGCCTGAAATGGCAAACCATCTTCCTTGTCTTCACAAGAGGATGTGTGGGTCCACAGGAGGCTTGGATGGGCCGGAAGTTCGGATTAGGTTGCCAGGGTTACCAGTGTATGGGCCGGGACCTATGAAGACTTGCCATGGTATCCATACCAGGTTGTGTGATGACACTTGTCCCTACGTTCGCTAGTGTGTTGTTGTTTGACCTGTTTTGAGTACCTTTGTGGGTCGTCCTTTTGTCTCTGCCCTTGTGAGTATCGGTTTCGTGTTTAACCTTGGGTGGTGATGGCTCAGTCTTATGGATACTCTTCTGGACCTTTGTTTTAGCTTTGATTATGTCAGCTGGATCCTGTTCTTTTTAAGGATCATTTATGTATTATTGACCGATGTGGTCGTTTGTATATTGCTTATGTATCGCCTTGATGGCTAGATAGTACTTGGTGTAACCTCTTGTACTCTTAACCTTATTTTTTTATCAGAGGGCGTCTTGCAGTTGAGCAGACCCGGAGATGTAGCCCTTTAGGGGTGAACTCCGAGATCATTATGGTGTTATGTGGTGTATTCTCTTATGTTTCATTTATTCAGCTTTATCATGTATGATTAATTTATGTTGAATGGTTAAGTGGATAATTGGAATTAACTTTTAAATGCTTATATTCAGTCTATCTTGAATGCCTTGTTGATCGAATGCATAATTGGTTGAGATGCGATTTATCGTAATGCATGTGTGAAATCATCCTTTTAATGCAGTAAGTTAGAATATGAATGAATGTAACTTAGAGTAATGAATTATACTCAGTTGTTGTTAAGGAGTTTAAATATGCTTCGAAAGATCTCTTATGTTATGATGAAATCCCAGTGTATTAGAATGTTAGATGTATGGTTTGTAATTTTAATTGAAAAGCTCGAATGAGGTTGATGAATGGATCTTAATGGATGAATCTTTGTTGTGATTTATATTTCCGTCCTTTGAAAGAAATTATCCTGTTTATGAATTATCTCGTTATTAAAATAATCAGCTTATTGGATTAACTGTGTGAGTTAATGGAATTGTGAAAATTAAGTTATCGCATTGGGAAACTCTTTAGGTGATATTTGAAGTCTTCCGCTATGTAATCTGAATCTTTATTATCGTGTTGCATCTTATGTGTTGTAACTTAAAAAAAATAAAATTTTGCACTCTATTCTTGTAATTTTGGCTTATCCCTTCGGGGTTTCCTGGCGGGGCATTACATGAGTCGTCTGTTTGGTTGACCTTCTCGGTTTGCGTGCTTGGTGTGCAAGGTTAAATTGATTAATTAGTCCTTAGTAATTATCTTTTTTAAATATGTAATTGTGCATTAGAGATTAATGGACTAGATTAATCAGGATTTCGTTATGCGATTTTCGTTGTTATTGGATTGCTCGTTTTAAATTGGAAGTAAGTTCGATTAATGACTGATTTTGAATATGAAATGCATTTTATATATGCTGTTGAAAAAGAAAGTTTTGTATTTTATCGCAATAGATTGATTGTATTCTGTTGGCTTTTGAAATTAGAAAGATTAAATTTCAGTTGATTGAGAAATCGATTTTGGAATTGAAAGCAAGTTAATTGTTGCTAATAGTTTAAAAAGGAATTATTTGGAGAGTTATTTGGAAATAAAAATTTTAATTCCAAAAATGGAATTTTGGTCAACTCTTCCATATAACCCAAAATTTGGGGAAAATTGGGGGATGGACATTTTTGGAGAATTTTTGGTTGGAAAGAAATTTTGGGGGTTTTGGGAAGGAATTTTGCTGGATCTGACAGGTGGGCTCTCCTTCAGCTATTCCAGGATTGCGTGTGAAGGTAGGATTCTGAATTTTTTTCTTGTTGCCAAAAGAATTTACTGTTCTGGTTGAAAGGAATGAATTTGTTAATTGAAAAATCAATTTGATTGTCCATTATGAGTTTGGCTGGAAATTTTTAATTGAGGTGTGTTATTCCTCATTGCTGTTTGGGTGTTTGGAAACCCTTTTTTTTTTGTGTTTGGAATGGATGAATTCCATCAACAAAAACTTGATATCCAAAACAAATTTCGTTGAAAATGGATTTTATTATAAACCGAAATTTATAAACAAATTTCGTTGTTGTTTCAAAAAAATTATATAGGAGGAATTTTCAGACTGTGTTTTTTATTATTTAGCGCTGTGTTAAACGCATAAAAACTGAACTGGGCGAGTTTTTTGTTTATTAAAATGAACTGTTGTTGGGGTTGGAGGGCGGGGAGCGGAGCTCCACCCGCTCCTCCTCCCCTTCCCCTGTACGCTCCCCTTTCTCCTCCCCCGTTCCCTTTCTTTACGCTCGCAGCCCGCTTGTGGCCGCGGCACTGCGGTGGCCGCAGGGCTCCGCGGAGCCTGCGGGCACCGCGGTGGCGCCGCCGCTCGGGATTTCCCCGGCTAGGGTTAGGGCACGGCCCGCCCTCCCCCTTTTCTTTTATATAATGCATTTTTTTTTTTAAAAATAGTTTTTAAATTTTTTTTTTTAATGTTTTTTTTTTTTTGTTATTAAAAAAAAAAAATGCATATGATATTAATATCATTTTAATGTAAGCGATTTTAATGTTAAGTTTTATTTAGTTTCTTAATTAGGATTATGGTGGCATTAATATTGATAAATGTTATTTGGATATTGATTAATTTTTATAATGGAGTTTATAGGTGAATTAATTATTCAATCTCATTTCATGACTTATGCTCCCTTCTTGATTAAGTTCTAAAACTGTTAACTTCGCAACTGAATATCATTGATTATATTCTGATTGATCTTGGATTAATAAATCTAGATCTCACCTTCTAGCTGAATAGAGCACTTGGCTAATTGAGGTAGTATTGTTTAAAAATAATAGAGAATAGTATGTTATTGGAAAATCGTTGAAATACGATGTAATTACTAATTGATGATGTTAATATTATCTTAGAACATATCATTTGAGTAATTGAGAAGTAGTGAAATATTTATCGTTGGGTATTTGAATTTAAACGATGTGCGTTTGGAAATGAGTATCTACTATTGAATTTCCTTTATATTTATATTTCCGTGATTCGTATTATGCATCTGGGTTTGAAAAATGCGAAACTGTAGAGGTTGGTTTTGGACCAGTATGTTAATGACGTTTTGATTGGAGATTTAATATCTTATTTAATTGTTTAATGGTTGTCTGAATTTGATTAATATGAGTTTGGTTTAAGAACTCATTATGGCTTAATATGTCTGTTCGATGCTTTGAACCTTAGAGAGTTAGAAAACCAAGAACAACCTATCCTAGATGAGGCAGATAACTGTAATCTGATTTAGATCTTGTAGAAATCTTGATCGAATTTTAATGATTAAATCATTTGAGGAAATATTGTCTTTTCTGATTATTGCCTTTGCGAGTTTAATTTCTGTATTCACCTTTAATTATGAAATGGCAAGAGTGCTTTGTTTGATAGGTCCCGGTCGTATAGAATGTTTTGGGGTACCTTTTTCAGTCCTTGATTTCGAGTTGACTGTTGTATTGTGGTGTTGTCATAGTTGGTCATATCCCTTGTGTAGGTGTCGAATGATGATTCGTGGTTGACCTTAGTTTGTCAGGTCTCTAGTTAGAGTACCGTCAATAAGTGATCATCATGGAGTCGTGTTTGACCTGATGGTTGTCTCTCTCTTCTTGAACTCCGTTTGTCTGACCATGTGTATTCCTTGGTTTTGAGTTCGTCTGAGTTTAGTCTAGTGTCGTCTGGGAAAGTGGCTTTCGATTGGGGGCCGCACCCAAAGTGGCTGCTGGGTAACCCGTCAAAAGTGAGTCTAATAAGTGATAACCTTTAAGTAGATTAGAAAGTAATCTCTAAGTAAGATAATTGTGCCTCACACATGGGACGAGTGCTATCATAGGTTCGACATGCTGTGAGAAGGCCTGAAATGGCAAACCACCATCCTTGTCTTCACTAGAGGATGTGTGGGTCCACATGAGGCTTGGATGGGCCGAAAGCTCGGATTAGGTTGCCAGGGTGACCCAGTGTATGGGGCCGGGACCTATGAAGACTTGCCATGGTATCCATACCAGGTTGTGTGATGACACTTGTCCCTGCGTTCGCTAGTGTGTTGTCGTTTTGTCCTGTTAGTAGTACCTTTGTGGGTCGTCCTTTTGTCTCTGCCCTTGTGAGTATCGGTTTCATGTTAGTCCTTGGGTGGTGATGGCTCAGCCTTGTGGATGCTCTTCTGGACCTTTGTTTTAGCTTTGATTATGTTCAGCTGGATCCTGTTCTTTTCAGGGATCGTTTATGTATTGATTGACCAATGCGGTCGCTTGTATATTATTTATATTTCGCCTTGATGGCCAGATTGTAATTGGTGTAACCTCTTGTATTCTTAACCTTATTAATTATCAGAGGGGTCTTGCAATTGAGCAGACCCGGAGATGTAGCCCTTTAGGGGTGAACTCTGAGATCATTATGGTGTTATGTGATGTATTCTCTTATGTTTCCTTTATTCAACTTTATCATGTATGATTAGCTTATGTTAGAATGGTTAAGTGGATAAATGGAATTAGCTTTAAATGCTTATATGCAGTTCTTTCTTGTATGCCATGTTGATCAAATGCATAAGTGGTTTAGATGAGACTTATCATAGATGCCTGTATGTAATCGTCTTTTAAAATACAATAAGTTGGAATATGAGTGAATGTAACTTAGAGTAATGAAATCTATTCAGTTGTGGTTAGGAAATTAAATATGCTGGAAAAGATCTCTTATGTTTATGATGAAATTCTAGTGTGTTAGAATATTAAATGTATGGCTTGTAGTTTTAAATGAAAAGCTTGAATGAAGATTATGAATAGATCTTAATGGATGAGTCATTGCTTGTGATTTATATTTCCATCCTTTGAAAGAAATTATCCTGATTAAGAATTATCTTGTTATTAAGATAGTTAGCTTATTGGATTAATTGTGTGAGTTAAGTGAATTGTGAAATTTAAGTAATCTCGTTGGGAAACTCTTTAGGTGTTAGTTGATGTCTTCCGCTTTGTAATCTGAATCTTTGATATCTTGTTGTATCTTAATGTGGCGTAACTTTAAAAAAAAAATTATTGCACTCTATTCTTGTGTTTTGGCTTAATCCCTTCGGGGTTTCCTGGAGGGGCATTACATAGAGTATAATAGACTAATAATTAAATAAATAATTATTAGATAATAAATAAAACTCTAACACTCCACCTTAAGATGAAGTTAGGGAGTAGCTAAAAAACAACTAAGGACTAAAATACATTTAAACAAAAATTGCATGAAAGCAATAATGGGTCTCCACAACTAGGCCTGATGAGGTACCTAAGTACAAAAGAGTCTCTGTAAGATGGAGAAATAGAGTGAACCACATGGGAAAAAAAAAACTCTACTGCAAAAATAGATGAAGACTAGTGAAGGTTTGAAGAAGCCTCCAAACAAGAGAATGTCCTAGAAAACAAGAACAAAGGATGATCATGAACAAACCCATTGAAGCATGAAGAAGCTGCAAATACTATCGAAGAGTAAATGCTAATCTGAAGAGCCTCCACTGAAATAGAACATGACTAGGTAGAGAAGACTGTAATCTGCATGAATTCCCTCAAATGACACTACTCGAATCAGATGGAAAACAAACGCAAACAACTAAACTCAAAGATACAGATGGCATAAAACACCAAAGCTTGAAGAGTTGATCAATCGAACCAAGGAAGCATTAGAACAATATGAGAAACCACCCATAATACTAACAAGGGAGAGGGACAGGTACACTGAAAAGAACAACCAACAAGAACTACGTGATGAAGAACTAGGAACATCAAAGTTGCAAAGAAAAAGTACATAGTATCATGAAAGGAACACTCACTTGACACACATCATGAAGCTAGTATCATGGAAGGAACACTGACGTAACAAAGGTAGATGGAAAAAAAAGGCAAAAATCCACCCCCATGCCACTTTATAATGTAGTGCATGTACAATAAGGCACAAGATGTACAAGATCCCAAGTATACAATGGATAGTGGCATTTTATCTTAGTGCATTTGTAAAAAAGAACTTACAAAATGATGTACAATAATCAAAGGAGATAGAACACTAGAAATAAGGAAAGATCAGCCAAAGACGAGACATCTTACTCAAAAAGAGATATCCTGGGACTTGAAACATCCAAGATATTCACCAGAGTGCTGAAAAGAAAAGAAAATTAAATAAAATGTATTTGGAGAAGAATTTGGAAATAAAACTCATATTACTGGAAAGTTCACAGAACAAGATTTCCAACGATATTTTCTTTTTGAAAAATGGAGTTTGGATGCTTAAGTTATGTTTCCCAGAGTGCAAAAATGAATTTTTGGCTTTGACAAAAAAACAAACCATCAAAAAAGAAAAATAAAAAATTCAAACCTCTCGGTCAGGATAGAGCTCAGAAAGATATTTACGACGATATAAGATTTGTCGAAAAACACCTTCGTGAGCCTAACATAAGGCCAAAAAAATGAAGGTGCTCTAGATAGGCCTAGAAGGGGCATGAAGGCTGCCTACACAATGCTGGCATCTAACTGCTACTACTAGTATAAATTTGATGGATGTATGGCCATCATCACCAGAAAACCAATCTTCCTAGAAAAACTCGCAGGAGAAGAATCTGTGGCCTGCAAAAAAAATTCCAATCACCGAAAAAATAAGGGAGGGGTCGGAAATAGGTCGGTGGCTCCTAGGCGGCGTGGCAGTGGTGCAAGGGCGGCAACTGGGTTAAGAAGTGGTGGCGGCTAGGTGGAGCAGGTAGCCATAGACATGAGACAGTGGCCGACAACCGGGCTGGTGATGGCAGTGGTTGTGAGCCAACAAAGCGCGGTGGCCATTGAGGCGACAGTGTTTCGGGCGATAGACAAGCGATGACTTCTCCAGGTGGCGAGGCTGCTTTGGTGGCTGACAGTAGTGGTGGTTAGGGAATTGGTGATATGCGGTTGTCAGCAAGTGGCTCTCAGCAAGCAGCTCCTAGGGTAGCAGTTACTCTGACCACCACGGTGATCGGAAGGGTGGGGTCAATGCTGTAAAGAGCGTCAGGTGGTGACCGTCTAGGAGACCATTGGTAACCACCAACATGGCCCTGATGGTTCATATTAACACCATTAGCCTCAGCAAGCGTTAAACTGCACCTAAATATTTTTTTCTCGATCTGTGTGCCTTGAGGCGTAAGGCTTGGGGCCTAATATTGTTTTTGCTTCCAGAACACCTGTCACCAAAATATATGGAATTTTATATGAAAATTCATAGAATCGGCCTCCGAAATCCAACCGTAAAGTCTTTTTGGTACCAAAATACACCCAAAAAATCTGCTAACCCTATAAATGGAAAAAAAGCAACTACACAAACCCTCGAATACACATATCTAAAGAACAAGGATAAAAATCTCTGATGAAGAGAACAAGGAAATACATATTTGGATCTGTGATACTGTATTGGAGTTGACAAAAAATCAATTATACAGCTCCCAAAAAGTAGCTGCATACAAACCTATCACAGAAGGAATGAAGGAAAAAAGCTATGGAGACCAAAATTCAGAGATCCAAAAAAAAGGAGTCATATTGACTGTCGAACAAGAATGTAATTCAATAATTAAAATTCTTATGATAAATATAAAGAGAGAACCCTTATTAAAGGATACTCAAAACCCTAAAAGTGAAAACTCTAAATAATTATAAGATTGTTAAGTTTAGCTTAAGCGTAGAGTATAATAGACTAATAGTTAAATAAATAGTTATTAGATAATTAAAGATAACTCTAATAGTTTCCTTTTGAGGCAAAGACTAAACCTAAAATGTAATATTGAAAACCATAATGTTTACTTTGATGAATTTATGTATGTCTTTACAAAAAGCAATTAGGGTTATATTTAGGATATCTTCATAAAACATTGATCATTAATGCCACCTTCAATACTTGATGAATGATTGGTTGCTCACTCCTTTTAATTTTTTAGAGTGCAGGAAGATAAATTGATCGATTATATTGTTAGGTTTAAAATGAGAGGTGTAGATCTCCTTTTATACTTTTCAATGTAAAAATCAAATTATTTTTTTGGAGTATGTCTGTTGGTACTATGGATGACTTTGTCATGTGTTGCATTGGTTTTGTCATTGATGTCAACACTTATCCTTTTGGAGTCTACATTGTTTATTTTCCACTCTATTTTTCTTGGTTTATTACTGAACCAACACATTGGGTTCACCGACATGGTTAGTGGCTTATGCACAATCATCGACATATGTTCACCGACCAGTTATATGGTTCAGCAACAGTGATGATGACCTGTTATCATCTAGAAATCATTTGGTTATGTCAAAGACATGGATTGGATGTTTGGATTTGGTGTTTTGCTTATTGGTCTAATCATATTTGCCTTTACCAATAGATAGGTCTAGGTTATGGACCAGTACAAGATATTATGTTCTAGATCAACACAACGCATTTTGGAAATGGTTTATTGATTGAATAATGTGTAATTATATTGAATCCAACATATTGTATTGTATGAAGCCTTATTTTGTTATTGATTTAAATGTAATATCTTTAGGGAGACGAACTCATATTAATGTCTTAGGTTTTGTATAAATAAATGTAAGATCTAATTTTAGAGATGTAATGATATGGTAATGTATGAGTATATGTACAAATATTGAAGATCATATAAACAGATCCTTGTGCGAATCATGCAGACATTATCTAGAGGTTGAAAGAAGGTTATGAAGGTGTTTGTCAGAGCTTAAACTGGTATTGAATCTCTATGTCATATATTATGGATGTCGTTTTCCTTTATATTTAATGCATTAATTTATACCGATACTGTTATAACTGTTAATCTGTTTTACCAGTATTAAATTTGGTTTATTGACTCTATGGTTTAAGTTGGAATAATTTACATTTGGGTTATAATTTATTGACAACTGATTTACCCCCCCTCTCAGTTGTCCTTCAGGTTCCTAACAATTGGTATCAGAGCCGAATCCTCTTTTTGCAGAAGCCTAACATCTTGAGTAGATCCTATGGCAGCAAATATTTTCAAGAAGGACAATCCTAAACTTGATGGAACTAATTATGGTATATGGAAGATCAAAATGGAAACACATCTGAACTGCATAGGAAGAGATATATGGGATGTTATAAACAATGGTTGTGTTGGTCCTACTCCGAATATCCCTCATCCACTGACATTGGCTAAAGACATAGAACAATTGCAAAGGAAGAGAAACACTTCTGACCGCATTATCAGATAAACAAATCATGGGATTATCAGACCGATCTACTACTAAAGCTATTTGGGATAAACTAGAAACATTAAATGAAGGAGATACCACTATCAAAATTGCAAAACTGGAATGTTATTAGGTCAGGTATGAAAATTTAAAAATGGAAGAAGATGAAAGAATTTATCCATTTATGGAAAGAGTTAACAAAATTGTTTTAGGAATACAATGTTGTGCAGGATCTTTAAGTCAAGATAAAATTGTTTCTAAAGTTTTAAGATCCTTACCACCGGCTTACAAAATGAAAGTTGCTTCTATTAATGAGTTCAGAACAATACCTAATACATCAGTATCTAGATATACCTTGGTTAGAAAACTTTCAACATTTGAGCTTGAGGAATTTGGTCCTGTTGCGATTGTCAAGCCTGATTTTGCTTTCAAAGAATCATCATCATCATCATCTAAAAAATCTGATTGGAAAGCACTTTATGCAAATGAACTTGAGGATATTAGAAGGAAAAATGAGGAACTTGAAGCACTATGTGCAAGGAAGATGCGTAAAGGTCTAGTAGGAAGTAAGTATAGTGTTTAGGTGTCTTGATAGACATGCAAGACTAAGAGAGGAAGCAAAGAGAACATATTAGCCTGACCCTGAATACCAGAGATACTGTTTTAAGAAAAATAGAGATAAGTTCTTGTTACTATGCAGATGAAGGTGTTATAGATGATTCAGATGAAGATCCAACAGATAATGGATGCGAATTTGTTGCAATAAAAGAAGATCAACCGACACCTATTGTCAAACTGGTAGAGCAGGCACTAGCAACAAAAAATGAATAAAATGATGAATGGATCAATTATAGTGGATGCTCACACCATATGGCTTGTGATAAAAGAAAATTCTTGTCATTCTGGAAATGTCATGGAGCTCTAGTAAGATTTGGAGATGATAAAGCATGTTTAATCAAAGGAAGAGACACTATTTATTTGGATTTTAAACACAATACTGACAATGTTTATTATGTTGAAGGTTTAAAGAATAATCTTTTGAGTGTTGGTCAATTAGCGGAAAAAATGTTTTTGTTACAATTCAAGAATGGAAAATGTAAAATCATAAATAGAACTGGATTGAAGATTGCCACCAGTAATCAAACTAAAGGTAATATCTTTCATTTGAATACGAGTGATAAGACATTTTTGATTGCTCACATTTATGAAATTTGGTTATGGCATAAGATACTCTATCATGTGAATTTTGATTACATTGTAAAGATCAGTTCAACTAAGGCAGTAAGGAATTTACCTAAGATTGTGAAACCTCATAATCTAGTATGTAAGGAATGTCAAATGGGAAAGCAAGTTAGAACAACATTTAAGAGCATTTATGAGAAATCCAATAATATTCTTGATTTAATTCATACTGCTTTGTGTGGCCCGACAAGAATAAGAAGTCTTCAAGGTGATAGATACTTTGCAAGGCAATGGTAGAGAATGAAAATGGCAAGAAAATCAAATGTTTGAGATTTGATCAAGGAGGAGAATTTACATCCAGGGAATTTAATACATTTTGTGAAGTAAATGAAATCAAAAGACAACTATCGGCACCCTGAACACCTCAGCAGAATGGATTTGTGGAAAGGAAGAACAAAACCATTCTAGATGTAGCAAGAACCATGATAATGGAAGAAAATTTACTTCATGTGTATTGGGGAGAAGCAATGACTACATCGGTTTACACTTTCAACAGAGTTCACATCAAATGTGAAACTGGTGAGACCCCTTATGAACTATGGTTTGGTCATACTCCTACTCTCAAATACTTCACAATATGTGGAAGCAAATGCTATATTAGGAGAGATGAGTCTATTGGAAAATTTCATCCTAAAAGTGATGAAGGAATATTTCTTGGTTATTCATCTAGAAGCAAGGCATGCAGATGTTATAATAAAAGATTGTAGAAAATCATTGAAAGTACTAATGTGAAGATAGATGAGTATTTTAGAGGTAATTCAAGGTCCGTAGATTCTAAACCAGCAACATCAGAAAACTCAACTATGATTGAAGAACAACAACATGTGAATAAACCCAGGTATGTAAGATTGAATCATTCAGAGAATCAGATAATTGGAAACCAAAATTAAGGTGTTATGAGAAGAGGAAGATTGGAAAATGAAGAGGTATGTTTAATTTCTCAAGTTGAACCAGCATCCATTATTGAAGCATGTCAAGATAAACAATGGATAAAAGCAATGGAAGATGAATTAGAGCAGATTGAAAAGAACAATACATGGACATTAGTTCCCCAACCTAAAGACAAAAAGGTAATTGGAACTAAATGGGTATTTAAAAATAAATATAATGAGGATGGTGAGGTAATCAGAAATAAAGAAAGATTAGTTTGTAAAGATTATTCTCGGAAAGAAGGAATTGATTATAATGAAACATTTCCACCGATAGCTAGAATTGAGGCAGTTAGAGTATTTCTTGCATTTGTTGTCGGTATTATGGATGTGTTGCATTAGTTTTCTCATTGATGTAAACACTTATCCTTTTGGAGATCTATGATTATGTTGAACCAACACATTATGTTCACTGGTAATGTCAGTGACTTATGCATAGTCACTGGTATATGCTCATCAGCAGGTTATATGGTGCATCGACATTGATGATGACTTGTTATCATCTAGAGATCACTTGATTATCTCGAAGACATGGCTTGGATACTTGGTTTTGGTGTTTTGGTTATCAGCAAATAGTTCTAGGTTATGAACTAGTACACATTATCTATTCCAGATCAGCACAACACATTATGGAGATAATTTGTTATTGGTTATTGTATTGACGCTGACATCTTGTATTGCATCAAGACTTATTTTGTAATTGATTTGAATGTAATATTCTTAGTATACTTGAAGGAACTTTTGAAGAGATAAATTTTTTTCTAGGTTTACAGATTTCACAAATAGATAAAGGTATATTCATATGTCAAACAAAATACTTAAAGTAAATTTTGAAGAAATTTGGTATGGAAAACTCCAAACTAGTAAGTACTCATATGACTACAACTGATAAATTGACATTGAAGGATGATTCGGCTCCTATAAATTTGACAAGGTACAAATCTATGATTGGAGGTTTACTGTATTTGACTGAAACCAGATCTAATATAATAGTTGCAGTATGTATTGTTTCAAGATTTCAAAGCAATCCAAAATAAAATCATGAATCGAAAGTTAAAAGGATTTTTTGGTACCTACAAGGCACAACAAATCTTGGTTTATGGTATCCTAAGAATGATAATTTTGAATTATGTGCATATACATATTCAAATTGGGCAGGAGATGTAGATGACAGAAAGAGTACCACTGGTGGTGCATTATTTCTTGGCAGGAGATTGACTTCATGGATCAACAAGAAGAAGAGTTGTACATCATTATCTACAGTAGAAGCAGAATATGTTGCACCAACAACTAATTGTACTAAGGTATTATGGATCAAACAAAGTTTCAAGGATATAAAGGTAAAATGCAAAGAACAGTAAATTATTTATTGTGATAATTCAACAACAATTGATATATCAAAGAATCTAGTATTTCACTCTAAGACAAAGCATATTTCTATTAAGTACAATTTTCTGAAAGAGAATGTTGAAAAGAATGTAGTGAGATTAGTTAATGTGAATACTAAAGAGAAAATTGCAAATATCTTTACAAAGCCTTTTCTTAAGGAAACATTAGAATATCTCAGAGAGCAGCTTGGGGTAATTTCCCCACCGACAGAGACTTAGATGTTGAAGATTGACATCAAACCGATAGGGACTAACAAAAAAATCTTTTTTCGGGTTTGATGGAGGAGATATACTTCTCAGGGGGAGTAGTTAGCTGGATGTTATGTTTTGATATCGATTCTTAACTGCTTTGGCATTTGATGTCAAAGGGGGAGAGATATCTATATAAAAACATTGTACTTTGGGGAGAGATGAACATTCTACTTGGAGAGATGTATTTTGGTTTTGGTTTTTGGTATTGATCTATTTTTGGAGATTGTTGCCTTGTTGGTTTTTGGCATTCTATTTTTGGAACTTAGATGTTTTTCCATCTAGTGTTGCCATCAATGCCAAAGGGGGAGATTTGTGGTATTATATATGAATTGATCATGTGTTGCATTGGTTTTGTAATTGATGTCAACACTTATCCTCCAAGAGATCTGCATTGTCGATTTGGTACTCTAGTTTTATTGGTTTGTTTTTGAACCAACAGATTGTGTTCAACGACATGGTTAGTGGCTTATGCATAGTCACCAGTATATGTTCACTAGTAGGTTATATGGTTCACCGACAGTGATAATGACTTGTTATCATCTGGAGATCATTTGGTTATGTCGAAGATATGGATTGGATGTTTGGATTTGGTGTTTTCCTTATTGGTCTAATCATATTTTACTTTACCAGCAGATAGGTCTAGGTTATAGACTGGTACAAGATATCATGTTCCAGATCTACACGACACATTTTGGATATGATTTATTGATTTAATAATATGTAATTATATTGAAGTGGACATATTGTATTGCATCAAGACTTATTCTGTAATTGATTTAAATGTAATACCTTTAGGGAGTCGACCTCATGTTAAGGTCTTAGGTTTTGTATAAATAAATGTAAGATCTCATTTGAGAGATGTAATGGTATGGTAATGTATGATTATATGTGCGAATATTTAAGATTTATAGACACATCCTTGTGTGAATCACACGGAAATTATCTAGAGGTTGAAGGAAGGTTAGGAAGGTATTTGTCAGAGCTTAAACTAAACTTGAATCCAGTATTGTGGATGCTACTTTGAAGCAATACATTGATATTGGATTTAACCATCCAACTCTAGTTAGTGTGACTCATATTTTGTGATTGAGCGGTGAGCTCTAGGCGGTTGGCCTTTCGGCATGTGCAGACCCCATTTGTATACACTTACTATCTGCAGTAGTATCATCTGATTGTGGGTAAGGTTTCCCACTGTGGTTTTCCCCCTTAGTGGGTTTCCACCTCAAAATCTTCGTGTCATATGTTGTGGATTTTGTTTTCCTTTCTATTTCATGCATTAAGTTATACTAGTACTATTATAACTGCTAATCTATTTTACTGACATTAGGTTTGGTTTACTGGTTCTATGGTTTAAGTTGGAATACTTTACAATTGGGTTATAATTTAATGACAACTGATTAACCCCCCCTCCCCTCTTAGTTGTCCTTCCGGTTCCTAAGAATGACAACATGGGATCTAGGTTCTTGCTCAAATTATGTGACTTTTATGAGGCCCCATGATGGGCCCTAATTGGGAGGAGCATGGCACTAGGCCTGATTTAGGACCAAGGTGCCCAATGGCATGGTCCAAGAAAATAAGGCTCCAAGATTGGGAGGAGACTATCGATACAATAAATATTCAAGTTTGATAGGTGGTGTGAGAAGAATCAGTACTTTAACTAGGTCTCAAAATCTAAAGCGCCAAAGTGATATCTAAGTGAGGACACAATTGTATGTGAGTTCAATTTAGGATGCTACACTTAGCCCACACTTTAGTGGGAGTATGAGACTAACAGTACTCAAGTTAAAGTACAAAGTTGCATTGAAAGACCCCTATCAAGATATCAAAGGGGCAAGATACACTAAACCCCTAGGGGATTTAACATCTCACTACTCTAATATCGAGATAAAAGGGACAACATAAGAAAGGTAAAGGAGAGAGAATACATGATTGCACTAGCCTAGTCAGATTTGCATAGTATGAGTCATGAAAAAGTAAAATACCAAATTAGAAATCATAAGGATCAATTTGCAAAGTAACTCAAGCATTAAAACATGTCCTCTTTTCATTGGAATGAAAAAATTATTGACCATGTATCAACATGCTATTTATCTTTCACCTCTTTGAATAAATTATCACAGATTTGATAAGAACATCTACAAATTAATAATCTACACACTCACACAAAATAAATTCAATTTAGGGAATCATACTTGACAACATAGATCCCAAGAATCTACTACAACATTCCCCTCATTAGAATGGTAGTGTAAAAAGGGAGGATATTGCCAATAGAAATTTAAGCCCCAAAGAACTCAAACCTTTGACTATATATTTTTTATATTAAATAAACCATGCTCTCTTTCCATCCTTAGTGGGGATGTCCTCCCATATTCACTACTACATCAACAACATCAACTCAAAACTAACGAAAAAATAATATAAAAAACAACTTTCTCATCTTTGCTAACTTGAATGCCAAGTATTTTAATATTCTTCGCTACAAAAATTGAAGACTGGGAAAATAGTAGCAACTTAGGAAATAGAAGTGGAAGAAGTAAAAATCAAATGTGTCAACTCCTTGATTCTTAGTAGTCTATTAGCAATAGCTCGGCTTTAGATTCTTTAAATTGTTTGAATAATAGGACTTAAAATTACTCATTTTTAAAGAAAATAAATAAAGATTTAATAGCTTTAATCCTCAATCTAAACATACAAGTTTATTTCTAATACATAATCAAAATAATATTATTGTGTACCACGTCTACCTTACTTTGTTAATACATTGTTATATTTTAAATTTCAGTATCTTATACAATTTATTCATTTCTATATATTTTTATTTTTCTCCTCCCATCTCTCTATCCATATATATCTATATCTCTCTCAATCTCTCTCTATATCTCTCCTATTCTACTATTTTCAGTGTTCTCAAGTTTAGAGTTTGAATAGCTCTTGTATCTTCATTAACTATAATAAGAGAGCCTATTTGAGTCTAAAGTTCTCTTTGTTACTAATTTTACAAGTTGTGGAAGGATATATTGTACAACACAATGAGAGCATAATGGTTTTAAATCTACCAAAGACGTTTCAAATAATGGTTGATAAATGTTTGTATGACTATCACAATGAATGAATAATGATAATCCATAGATTCAATTCAAGTCATAAAAAAATGTAGATTTATAAAGATATATGATTCTTTAGAAAATATTATAAACTAGCATAAAAGAATTGATATGTCTAAGTAGCATTTATACATCTCTGGTGCATTATATATCCCACCTAAACATGTTGTCATGATCAATATTGTGGATTTCATTAAATTAAATTGAAATATTTTGCAATATTATTTTTATCTTTCATATTTTAAATTTTTAAGAAGTAGCAATGATTTACAAAAATTACGTCACGTTACAGAATCCATTAGGTCAACAACAATGTTGTAGTCTTGTTTATCTCTCTAATTGAATGCTAACCCTAACCTAACCCTAAAGTTAACTCTAACCATAGAAATAGACCTTACCTACAACCTCGACCTTAATCTAACCCTAATATGAACCCTAACCCTTATTGAATTATTATCCTAATTTAATACTAACCCTCACAATCACCATGCCTTATCCTAACCATAACCCTAATTAAACCTTAACTTTGACCTTAAAATCAAGCTTTCCTATATAATGATGTAATAATATTATAATATAATTTATTTTAATAAAAAGATACTATATAATATTGTAATAATTCTAACCCTAACTTATGTTAACCCTAAGCATAATTGTATCCCTAACAATAAAGTCAACCTTAACACTGGACCCTAACCCTAATCATAATCCTAACCATAATTGTAAACCCTAACCTGAACCATAATCCTAAACCAAAACCAAACCCTAACCTTGATCCTAACCCTAACCATGATATACACCCTAACCATTATCATAACCCTAACCCTAATCATAACCCTAACCATGATGTAAACCTTAACCTTCACCATAATACTAACCTTAACTCTGATCCAAAACATAACCATAAATCAAATCCTAATCCTAACCATACCCCCAATTATAATTCTAACACTAACCCTAACTATAATTATGCTTACCCTAACCCTACCTTTGATGTAAACCCTATACATAATTGTAACCCTAACAGTAAACCCTAACCCTTACCATAATCCCAAACCAAAACCAAAGGTTAACATTGATGCTAACCCTAACCCTAACCATTGTCATAACCCTAACCCAAACCATGATGTAAACCTTATCGTCGACCATAACACTAACCTCAACACTAACACTAACCATAACCATAATACTTGCCATTAAATAAAGTTTAATATATCTTAGAGTTTAGTATTCACTTTGATCTTGCAACAAATATATATTATTAAAAATAGTCTAAATAGATATATAAAATTTCATAGATCTCCACATTATAATATTATAATATGATTTATTTTAATAAAAATATACTATACAATAATATAATGATTTATTTTATGTTTTCCATGTTGTGCTGCGCAACGAGAGATATCTTTCTCGAGGCGCCTATTTTTAATCAATTTTACATCCTAAATATAGATTAAATTAAAATTTAAGGTATATATGCTAGTTACTTCCAGTTATGTTATTGCTAAATGACACTCATCAGCAGAACCAATTGCGGCAACTTGCCTTCCAGTTATGTTGTAGTCTTTTGTCAATTTATTTTTTATCTTCAGTTTTTTTACTTCCAGCTATCTGCAAGACATATTCTATTATTTATCTTGTCTTCGGTTATTTTTTAACTCTAGTTATCTGAAAGACGGTTCTGTATGACATATTTTATTATTTATCTTGTTTTCAGTTAATATTTGCTTTACGATTTCTTGCTCTTTAAGAAAACTATGACAGCTCTCTTCTGTAATCTCTGCCTCTTCTTTCATAGATTCTTCTATGGTGTCCCTGTGGGATTTTTCATTTTGCTTAGAAGTCTCTTGTTTCTTTGATGAGCTCTCTTCTGTTGTTTCCACAACCTCAACAGAGTCTTTTCTACACATAAAGACATTTCTGAAATGAAAGTGGCAACAAAATCTAGAGATGAACAAATATTCTCAAGGTATTATATTCCTTATCCTATAGAGAATACATGTTCATCTCCTGATTCTGTTTCTGCAATCTGAAGACGGGGAGGAGTTTAGAAGAATTTCAATGGAGTTTCAGTGTGAATGGAAGATGAAAGGTAAATCTCTTCTAAAGTTTGGAAGTTCTATTGAGTGGATTTTTTATTTTCCTTAGAAGTCTCTTTGTTCAGCTCTCTTCAGTTGAATTTCTTACCCTCTTGAGAATGTTTTCCCTTTGGAGTTTTTGTTTCTGCAACCTCAACAGAGTCTTTTCTACACAAAAAGAAATGCTGGAGGCATTGTTAATTAGAGCAACAAAAACTCGAGAGGAACAAAATTCTCAAGTTATTATATTCCTTACCCTCTATTGAATCTTGTTCCTCTCCTGTTTCTGTTTCTGCAATCTGAAGATGGGGAGGAGTTTGCAGACAGTTTCAATGGAATGATATTGGTGATTGGAATGTTGGAACTCCACATATGATGTTGGACTTCTTGTTGGCGGAAGATCTCAGCATTCAAAAGCAAGACAAATGACAGCATATCTACCTTGAATATAATTTCTTGTTACTGGTTTTCTTGTTTTGAGTGTTACTTGTTTTCTTTTAATTTCTTGTTACTGGTTTTCTTGTTTTGGATTCAATCTGGACTACTGCGCTATCCATGCGCTTCTTTCTTTGTAAGCATGGTTAACACTGTCATTTTTGGGGTTCCTTCCTCTGCAAGCGACTTGAAAAGGTCATCTAGTCTCGCATGTAATTATACCTTATTTTAAATTGAAGATATTGGGAGTTGACATGGTCATCTAGTCTCGCATGTAATTATACCTAATTTTAATTTTACCTTAAGGATGTAACTAAATATTGTCGATTCTAATTTTTAGGACTTTAAAAATGATTCAAATGAAAATAGACGAGATGCATTTGTTCATTTGATTCATGAAACTGAATAATTCTAGTCTATTCTTTAATCCAAATATCAATGCTGCTCATTTTCTATGTCCAAAAATGTTCTTACTCGTCATAAAATCTCTCTATTTACTAAAAAGAAATGGTAAATGCAGAAGAAGAGGTTTTCAAGCTAATAATTTGGAATGGAATTCAATGCAATGCAGTTCCACCGTAATTATTTCTTGGCAATAATTAAAGAAAACAAGAAATTATGTCTTGAATTGTAATTATTTGTGTTTGTTTGTAAAATATTGTAAAGTTGAGTTCGTTGGGGAACATGCAGTTTGATGATGACAATGTTCAGTTCTGTTTTTAGAAGTGTTAGCTAGCAAGCCCCTGATGATATTTTTAGGAATTTAAGTTGAGAATTATTAAAGTAAATCCGAGTTCTAATTTTGTGCATGTTAAATGCATGAAACAGAGCAGTTCAGTTTACTCTTGATTTTAAAGAATATAATCTTTATAAAAAGATATCCTCATTCTATTTCAATAAAGATGGCCTGGAAGATGTAATCTCTTCTTAAATTTCAGTAAAGATTTATCCTTTATTTGTTAGGAAAACAAACTAGCAGTCTTAAAATACTAACAATAAAATTAGTTCAAACTAAAGCTAAAAAGAGAAGCAGGATTAAGGTTGCATGTTTCCAGAAAAGCAATTTTGTAATTTGGTTTTGTGAGCAATTTTGTAATTTGGTTTTGTGAGCAATTCAACCAGATTACGATAGATCTTCCTTCTGTATCTTTTTGATAAGGGTAAACTGGTTTTACAAGGATCCGAAACTTAAAGTTTTACAACAGTCAATCAATAGCCAATCCGGCAAGAAACAGCAGCAAAACAGAGAATCAACCCTGAACAAAAGCAGAGACAAAAAACACAGACAAAATATTCCTTCTATATATTGGAAATATACTCCTTAACTCATTTTTTCGAGTCATTGCCCACAATATTCCTCTTATCCGATGAGTTGGACCTAGTCATTCGAAGCTGAAAAGTGTTACATTTTACATCAACTTTAGGTTTAAAGCCATCAAAATTGTTATCCAATTAGGAGATCTATTATTTGAACATGCAAATTGATTCATGCATGTGTGATTCAGATTTATTTTCACCATTGGCATGTTTCTAGAACTCTTAGTACAAATGGAAAATGCTTTGAGAAATATAATTAAAGAGTTAGGTATAATATAAATCAACTTCCTATTTTTTCGAATTAATTATCCACTGAGGTACATTTTGCATTGAATAAGGACATTTATGATGTGTTACAAGGATACCACCACAACAAAGGTACTCTTTACAAATGTTGTGATCATAGCCTAGCCCAAAATGTTTTAACATGAAAGTTCACAATATTTCAATCATATTCCTCTTACATCACATATGTGAAGGTAATTTGAGTGAAAAATCTATTATCAAAGTAGTTAATAGCTAGTTATCCTGTGAAGCCTTATGTAAAAGTGGACTTCTTGCATAACGAAACTCTTGAGAACTTTTCAAAGAGATTGTATAGAAATTTTTGACTTTTTTTTTTTGTATTCAAAGTATTTAGAAGTTTTATATTTTCAAATAGAATAAAAAATATATTTAAATGTGTTACTAAGTTATCATTACTGATTTATCAATATGTTAAGTTAGTAACCTATTTCTATATTTGTGGAATTCATTGGTTTATGGAAATGACTCATTGGACTTAAGAAACACAATCATACCCTAGTAACTTGGTTTAAATGTGATAAGATAAATTTATTCCTTGTATGTTGAGATTTGTTATCCTTCTTTCATTATTGCATATCCAAACTTATTTTGTGCTAAAACCCTCTTTGTAATAATTACTAGGTTCTCGTTATTCAATTTCTTTTAGAATTTTTTTATCTCCTTTTGTAATTCTTTTATCTCCTTTTATAATTTTTTTATTGAAATGACACATTGGACTTACGAAACACAATCATACCCTAGTAACTTGGTTTAAATGTGATGAGATAAATTTATTCCTTGTATGTTGAGATTTGTTATCCTTCTTTCATTATTGCATATCCAAACTTATTTTGTGCTAAAACCCTCTTTGTAATAATTTTGAAATAAAAGGGGTAAAAATTTTATTGAAGATCAGACACAAAAATTACAAGGAGGACCAGAGCCCCAAGGCCCCCCAAAAAAGAGCCCTAGGCCCAAACCAAGCTTAGCCAACATCATAGCTCGCCATGTCCTCAACAAGAATCTTCCACAAGACTTGACAATAATCTGTGGAGAGATGCTCCCATCCTTCAAGCTTCCAATCACTATCATGTTCTGAGGCCCACTTAGCCAAACAATCTGCTGCTCTATTCCATTCACGGGGAATGTAGATGAAAGACACCTGCTCCATTAAAGAACTAATCTGAAGGATCTGATGCACAATCCCTGCCATCTGCCAATAATTTGTGAATCTGATTCACAGATAACCTTCCTACAACCCAACTTCAAGGCCCTCTCTAGGACATAGAGAATAGCAAGACCCTCCATATAATTATTGGATTTCCTCCCTTTATGCACCGAAAAGAGGAAGACCACCTCTCCCATATAGTTCCGACCTATCCCACCCACCCCTACTGGGCCTGGGTTACCCCTGGAGGAGCCATCGGTGTTAATCTTAATAATCTCATCCTGAGGGGGGCTCCACTTTCCAACCCTTTGGACCTTCTTCATAGCACATCTACCTCTTCTGACACACGCGGAGGCAAGAGACAGCTCATGCTAGCCCAACCTGCTCATAATGTCTGCCTCATCTCTGTTCAAAGGAAGATTAACCTCACACTTAGCTTCCACTGTCTCCTGAATCATAACCATGGTTCTATTCCATACTTGTTGCACTAACAGTCTGGCCTCATGAAAGATCCTTCTCTTCCTCTTAAGCCAAATCTGCCAGAGTATGAAGATGGGCCCAATGTACTAGACCATCTGAAGGAAGGATGATAGGATAGGAGGTCTGCCCAAACTGCTCCAAAATTCCACCAGAGAACCAACATGAACACATGGACACTTCCACACGCCCCACTAGTAGTGCCAAATAAGTATAGAGAAGGGACATCTGAAGAACAAATGTGAGGAGTCTTCTTCCCCGTTACCACACAAAGCACAAATAGAAGGCCTCAAGAATCCCCTCTTATGAATATTATCCCAAGTTAGGCATCTATTCAAAGCCAGAGTCCAAGCGAAGCAATTGCACTTTAGCCAAGAGAAACTATTCCAAGTCTGTTTCCACCAGTTCACCTCTCTACCCTCCAAACTTTGGTTCAAAAGTACCCGATAATCACTAGCAACAGTAAAGATGCCCTTAGGATTCGGAGACCAAGCAAGTCCATCCCTACCCTTGACAGCACTATAGTGTCTACTCACCAGAATGCCTTGCAGCTCAACACACTCTTCCTCCATCCAAACAATCGGCCACTCACAAGGAGCCTTCCACCTCTCCATCTCCAACTGCTCGCACCGGTAACATCCCATATATCTCTTCCTATGTAGTTCAGATGTGTCTCCATTCTGATCTTCCATATACCATAATTAGTTCCATCAAGATTAGGATTGCCCTTCCTAATAATATTTGCTGCCATAGGATCTCCTCAAGATGTTAAGCTTCTACAAAAAGAGGATTTGGCTCTGATACCAATTGTTAGGAACTTGAAGGACAACTGAGAGGGGGGGTGAATCAATTGTTAATAAACTATAACCCAAATGTAAATTATTCCAACTTAAACCATAGAGTCGGTAAACCAAATTTAATACCGGTAAAATAGATTAACAGTTATAACAGTATCGATATAACTTAATGCATTAAATAGAAAGGAAAACAACATCCATAATATATGACAGAGATTTAATACCAGTTTAAGCTCTAACAAACACCTTCATAACCTTCTTTCAACCTCTAGATAATGTCTGCATGATTCGCACAAGGATCTATTTATATGATCTTCAATATTTGTACATATACTCATACGTTACCATATCATTACATCTCTAAAATTAGATCTTACATTTATTTATACAAAACCTAAGACCTTAATATGAGGTCGTCTCCCTAAAGATATTACATTTAAATCAATAACAAAATAAGCCTTGATACAATACAATATGTTGGCTTCAATATAATAACACATTATTCAATCAATAAACCATTTCCAAAATGCGTTGTGCTGATCTGGAACATAATATCTTGTACTGGTCTATAACCTAGACCTATCTATTGGTAAAGGCAAATATGATTAGACCAATAATAAAAACACCAAATCCAAACATCCAATCCATGTCTTCGACATAACCAAATGATCTCCAGATGATAATAGGTCATCATCACTGTTGCTGAACCATATAACCGGTCGGTGAACATATGTCGGTGATTGTGCATAAGCCACTAACCATGTCGGTGAACCCAATGTGTTGGTTCAATAATAAACCAAGAAAAACAGAGTGCCAAATCAACAATGTAGACCTCCAAAAGGATAAGTGTTGACATCAATGACAAAACCAATGCAACACATGACAAAGTCATCCATAGTACCAACAGACATACTCCAAAAAAATAATTTGATTTTTACATTGAAAAGTATAAAAGGAGATCTACACCTCTCATTTTAAACCTAACAATCTAACCGATCAATTTATCATCCTACACTCTAAAAAATTAAAAGGAGTGAGCAACCAATCATTCATCAAGTATTGAAGGTGGCATTCATGATCAATGTTTTATGAAGATATCCTAAATATAACTCTAATTGCTTTTTGTAAAGACATACACAACTTCATCAAAGTAAATATTATGGTTTTCAATATTACATTTTAGATTTAGTCTTTGCCTCAAAAGGAAACTGTTAGAGTTATCTTTAATTATCTAATAATTATTTATTTAATTATTAGCCTATTATACTCTACTCTTAAGCTAAACTTAACAATCTTATAATTATTTAGAGTTTTCACTTTTAGGGTTTTGAGTATCCTTTAATAAGGGTTCTCTCTTTATATTTATCATAAGAATTGTAATTATTGAATTACATTCTTGTTGGACAATCAATATGACTCCTTTTTTTGGATCTCTGAATTTTGGCCTCCATAGCTTTTTTGCTTTGTTCCTTCTGTGATAGGTTTGTATGCAACTGCTTTTTGGGAGCTGTAGAATTGATTTTTCCTCAACTCCAATATAGTATCACAGATCCAAATATGCATTCCCCTGTTCTCTTCATCAGAGATTTTTAGCCTTGTTCTCCAGATCTATGTATTTGAGGGTTTGTGCAGATGCTTTTTTTCCATTTATAGGATATTGAAGTAATGTTGTCTAATAAAAATAGAATATTGACTCTATGCGAGATGGGCAATTCAAAGAGTTACATGAATTTATTTTCTAATAGATAAAGGTGGATGTTATATTTATGATATAAATGAGAATAAATTAATATTTTGAGTTATAGGTGCCATTTCTCTTATTTACAAACTCCAAACATGTGCTACCTTATGAAATTCAGAAAACCTTTGTTCAAGACATGCCTCAATGTGGCTAGTCTGCTAGATTAATCTCCTTCAAACAATATATGGATATTTATATCAATATCAAATGGGGGAAAGATACATATTTGAAATTGTTGACTCATGATAGAGTGTGAAAATCATCTATATTAATATAAGCATATCCTTAAACTATTACAATTATCAAGGTATTTTAGGATATATTGATCATAATGGTACTAACAAAATTGAATTTGTTAGATGTGGCATATAACTAAGTCTAACAATGATAGTTGTGGTGTAAATTAACTTGTATAACCATGCATAAAGTAATAACTATGAGAAAAAAATATGAAAAATGATACTTCCCCATGGTATGTTGGAGAGAAGAAGTGGAGGTGGGTGCATGAGGGTTTAACTATCTAATGGAGATTATAAAGATAATGTAAACCTAGATGGAGTTGGGTCTAGGGTATTTATGAATCCTTGTACATGTCTTTCAAAGAGTTCTAAGTCATGGTTTTAGCGGGATATTGGTTGTTGTCTTGTGTCTTTTTTACTATTTCCAGGCATTTCGATATAGCCTATAGTTTGGGTGTTCTTCTCCACTTTGTGCATGTTATTGTGTCCCTTAGTATGTGGGTATTTTATAGGACTTGTGGTGTATCTATGCTCGCTATGTTGGTTGGTAATTCTAGCCTCAATATTTGCTTTAGTGGATTTGTCTTTCTAGATTCAGTGTCTATTGATGTTGGGGTTTCTTTCCCCTATTTCATTTTTGTCCTTGTGTTGGATCCTCTCTCAATTTTTTGACCTATTTATTTCTCTAAGGAGGCTTCATTTTAGTTCCCCCCTCTCAAACTAAGTGTTTCTTGGGGTTTCTTTATAGGCCTCTTGCTCTTTACTTTGTGAGTGGTCATTGCTTTTGGTATTGTTTTCTCTTGTTAGGTTGTTTGCCTTGGTTTGGAGCGAGAGCCTTGTCAATTATATATTATTGTGGATCCCCTTAGGGTTCCCTTCCTTGCTTCCACTAGGCATGGGATGATGGGTTTATTAGCTAACACTGTGATCTTTCGGGTGTTAGCTAGATAGGAGTTTTGGGCTTTTTTTATCTCCAATTTGGCTTCTGCTTCCTTTTGTTATGAGTTTTCTTCTATAGGTTCTTTAGAGGTAGCTACTACTAAAGGTTATGGCTCAAAGATCAAGGTATATAGTGAAATCCATCATTTGTTTAAGAGGAAATATTGGAAACTCCTTAGTACAAATATCTTTGAATTCTCAAAGGATTAGATGATCTTCAATAATAGGAGTTGGTCTTTGTTTTTTCTTAAGATAAACTAGTTTTATAGGGAGACGAAACCCAAATCCCACACAAAATAAAGCAACAAAGTCTAACCAACCACTAACAAGATACAAAAATATGGAAACACCCCAAAACAAAAAACTATAACAAACATACCTACAATAGGAAACAACAGTAAAAGTATAAGAAATATCTCTCATAAGCTCAACTTTTTTTTTGATAGATTTTTCATTATTCTTCTAAAGTTCTTCCATAATAAACCTCAACCTACTAGTCACCTGATGTTTGCTCCTAGTCCTGGTATAGAGTGTCATGGATGCATGCACCTCCTGGTTCATCCTAGTCACATTGGTATCAAGGGACATTTCAGCTCTAGTCACCTACTCCTTCTCTAAATAAATCTCCTCATTGATTCTCTTAAGGCCCTCAACACTATTGTGCATGGCTTCCTTACTGACCTCCACCAAACCCTTAAGTTTTCTCTTCAATTCTTGAATCTCTTTCTCCATCCTGTCAATTTTTACCTCATGCCCAGTCTTCATAATCTTGATGTCTTTCACAATCTGCTAGGAGAGCTTCAAAAGTTCCTCGGTATTATCTAATGCAAGAGGGTCAGTGAAAGTAAGGAGTTGATCTTTGTTACCACTCTCTATATTCACCAAATAGATTTTCCTTCCCTTTCTTAATACTCTCTGAGGTTGCATAGTTGAGATCATTCTCACCACCAATGTTTTGTAGTTCCTTGGAGAACCACTGGTCTCCTATGGTTCTCTAAACATTCCATTTTATTATTGTAGTAATCTATATTGGCTTGCTGGACTCAAAACCAATTCCCTCCAAAGATGAGGTCAAATGATCTAAACTGTGTTATCCCTAGGTTCACCTTAGCTTTTTATGATTCGTAGGTCAATTTAAACTCAATGTAGATAGACTTTGATCTTTTGTGTCTTAACTAGACACAAACTGATGTAGGAGTATCCCACGTTCTTGGGAATTTTGCATCAACCAAAAGTATCTCCTTTTTATATTGGTTTTTTGTTTTGCACTTTCAACATTTACTTATATATTTTTCTTGCAATGGCTCACCAGATCTTGTGGAGTTGTATTTTTGTTGAGGACATGATCATATTCCTTATTCCTAACTGCTAAGGGTTTGGATCATTTTTTCTGCAATTTATCGATTCCATATTTTTTGACAGTTTTCGAACATGAGAACCATTTCGACCTATTTACATTGGTGAATCTATTAGATCCATTCACTACCTTGCAAAGCCTTCAGAATTGGCTCCTATTCTCCTTGATGTATGGCCAACCTTCCCTTTTATCAGCACTTCATCCTTTGGATTTTCTGGAGCAATCTCTTTGGTGGAGGCCAACCTATTGG
This sequence comes from Cryptomeria japonica, assembly GCF_030272615.1. Classification (NCBI taxonomy): domain Eukaryota; kingdom Viridiplantae; phylum Streptophyta; class Pinopsida; order Cupressales; family Cupressaceae; genus Cryptomeria; species Cryptomeria japonica. The sequence goes on from NC_081415.1 coordinate 528,434,724, forward strand.
TTTTACATGTTTGGTCTTGTTCTTTATAATTTGATCCTTTTTGGGCTGACTAGATCCCCTTCAATCATATAAATCATTGTAATTGAGCATTATAGTTCAACCAGAGAAGTTAGAAGATAGATCTTAATATTTAGAGGTCTGAAATTGACCGATTCTGTAATTGAGCATGTATATAGAAGGTCAGTGAGCCAAATGTTGTAACCTGTAAGTTACCGGTTATCTATAATTAGTTTTCATGATCTAATATATCTAGTTTTGCATTTCCTCCATCATAGCCTTGTGTTTCCATTGTGTTTACTCTTTTTGCTTGGTTCGAAATGATCACTTTGAGGTCCCTACTATCCCGTGATGATACCAAGTGGTATCGGAGAGATTTTATTCTCTAGATTACATCGTCTTGATAATTTTATTGTAGGGTGGCAGATTGTGAATCTGAACTGTAGCTGCAAGTACTGGCATGAAGATGGCACAAAGATAAAGTGGGAATGGTGGAGCACATGGGAATGCAAACCCTGTTGTGATAAAAATGTTGTGAGGAATTGCAATGCAGTTGGAAGTTGTTGAGACAGCCTGAAGAAGAGACCAAAATATTGAAGATGTTAGTGAAGATGAGGAAGAAGAAGCACTGATAGAACAAGTAGCAAATCCACCTGCAATCAATCTATATGAAGAGAGTTTTCTGAGGGTTTTTAGTAGGGAAAGCACTAAACAAAATTTTACCCCACCGAACTATGATGGAAAATTTAATTTAGATGAATTGATGGATTGGCTCTCTAAAATGGATAATTATTTTGATTTCAGGAACACCACAGAAGAAAGAAAGGCGAAATATTCCTATACCTGGTTGAAAGGTCATGCATATCTTTGGTGGGAAAATTTGAAAATTGATACATAAAGGAGAGGTAAAGAGAATCAAATCATGGGAGCAGATGGTTGCCAAGTTAAAATCAAAATTTGTGCTAGTTTATTATCAAGTGAACTTGTTCTAGAAGTTGTAAAACTTGAAGCAGAAGGAATCTAGTGTGAAAGAGTATACCGAAGCATTCTACAAGCTGAATATCAGGTCCAAACATGTCAATGATGAGGTTGGAAAAGTTGCAAGATATCTTAATGGATTATGAATGTCTATACAAGATGAACTCAGATTGATCAAATTACCGATTGTTGACAAATGCTATCAATATGACCTATAAGTAGAAGTGAAGCTGAGCAAAAGACATGAGTAGAGACAATGAGGTAGAGGTGGAAGTTTTTCTAAAGGAAGAATTCAAGGAGGAAGAGGATATGATTGAGGAAGATGAACCTATATAGATCAAAACAAGGATAAGGAAGTAAGCAAATATGCTCATTCATACCGGAAGGATGATAGAAATTTCTACCAAAGAAGAGAACCTAATGGCTACCAGAATTAGTGTTTTATAAAAGAGGATATAAGACAAGACATTAGGAGTTAACTTCGTTGCGGGAGTTTTTCATGAGGGGTATCCCCAATTTAGAATGTGAGAGGTGATATCTCTCTTCAAGAATATTTAATTCTCGGGGCTACACATGTCTATGGGAAGTCGGCCTAATTGGTAAATTACCTGGGTAAACTTATATAAATACATCTTATCAATTCATTTTAGAACCAAGACACCATCCCTATTATTGATGAATTCATGAGACACACATTATCAAGCATATTCATTTTTTGAAGGCTACATTTTCTTCATTGAAGCATTATGGAGAAAAGTTACATCAATATTCATGTAAGAATGTGTGTGTAATTAGGGTTTTTCACATTCATGTGTTTGTCATACCATTAAATTCAACATTGGTGATTAAATTCAAAGAGCACTATACCATCATGAACAATTGCATATTTAAGGTATCTACTTTTAATATTAATTTTAGTATTTGTATTATTTTAGTCATGGATAAATCCAAAACTAGAATTTTACTTAAGGAAAACCGCTCTCCCCAACATCTTTCCTTTTATTTATATGTAAAGGAAATAGGTGTGGAATTGTACTTGGGAAATTCCATAAGGTCAACAGTCATGAACAAGTTAGATTTCAATGACAAAATATTTAAAGGACCAAGGTGGATTTGTGCTACCTGGTCCTAAAAAATAAGGCCAAACTTCTAAGGACAAGTTAGAAACATCTTATTATTCCTAGATCCAATTTTGTGGCTCCATGTGACAATTGTAGTTTACTAATATGTCATAATACTTAAATAATCCTTCATTTATCTACTTTTACAATTGCATTACAATTAATCTTAGAAAGAGGAAGATACAACTCACACACACAATTGATAAATATTATTAGTATTCTTATCCCTTTTCCTAATCAAATTATGACTATATTTATTAGATCTACCCCCTTATTTTAATGTATGGTTAATTTGGCTAGGTAGTTGTTTTATTTGTTGAAACACTTATTCCAAATTCACACCATTATAATACATATATATATTTTTATTAATTCCTTGCTTGAATGGTTTGGATGATAAGGTTTAAATTAGTCATTATTAAGAATGATTACAAATAGTCTAGATGGTCTAACAAACAATTAAAACTGAAGATTAAACTCATTGTTGATAACAAATATAAGATTTATGTTTACTCTATCTAACTTGTTTTGTTAATAAACTATTATATTTTGTGTAATTTAGAAATTTTCATCAAATTTATCCATTTCTATCTCTCCATCTCTAAACCTCTTTATAGTTTTCTTCCTATCTCTCCCACTCTACCTTCCTCTGTTTATCTTTCTCTATCCCTGAATATCATTTTCTAGATCTCCTATCCTCTTTATCTCTCTCCCTTTATCGTTCTATCCTTATCACTCTTTATCTATATCTTACTCTCTCTACCTTTCCTTTGTGATTTTAGAGTTTATATAATATTTGTATAAACTTCATCAAAAAATAAAAAAACCCACATGAATCTATAAAAAGTCTATGATAGTGAGATATAAGTTATATAATGATGTAAATGCATAACAAAATGATAATTCAATAGTTTTGTATATATTCATATCTTGTGATGTAGATGATTCCTAGGAATTTGAAAATTAGTAATCACATCCTTTTAAATATAGAGAAAATTATCAAAACAAAATAGATAACAACAAAATAAATGAACTTCATACTCTAGGAAACTGCTATTTTGATTTCATTATTCAGCAAATTGAAAATTATATCTAAAAAATAATAACCCTATAATTCCTACAATTCTTTATTATTCAATCACTAACTCTAAGAATCAATTTTTAAGAGAATGATCAACCCCATAAATTTATTCTTACAAGGCATGCTAGCACACAAATATTTCAAACAAAAACAATGAAATCCTAAATTCACTCATTTGAAGACTCAAAAAGTAGGAGCATTTTAGGAAATAGAAGTGGAAGAACTTAAAAATCAACTAACATTCAACCCCTTGATTCTTAGGATCCCATTTGCATCATTCTTCCCTTCTTTTAAAATTTGAATGTCTTAGTTGAAAAATTAATACACCTTAACAACTAAAACACTAAAAATCTCAACAAGCTAACTATTACATTTTTTGGCAATGTAGGATTACCTTTTCTCTCAAGATTCTATTTCAGAAATCATTCATAGTAGAGTTTATAATATATGATAGAACCATTCTTTTAAGTTAGAATACCAAGCCATGGTGTTCCCTTCCACTAGGATAAAAATCTCTATAAATTATCACATCTTTTCTTTTTTTTGCTTCCAACCACCTATTGGAATAGAGATCTTCCTCCTTTCTATGTTATTCTTCTTCCTCTTTTCTCAAATCCTTGAAGGCATAGGAATTATCCTCCATTGAAAACCTTTATTTCCTTTTTACACCATTTGTATCACCTACACATAAATCATTTAAATTAGAAATAAAGTTAAAGAGATAAGAATATCCCATAGGTGCTTCCTCCTCTTTTGTGTTCTTCCACTTAGACAAGTTTTCCATTTGATATTTTGTGAGGTGGTCTTTTCTTGTCTAGTTAAATATTACATTATTCAGAAGATTCCATTTTTACACTGTCCTTTACATTATTGACCATGTATCAACATTCTATTTATCTTTCACCTCTTCAAAGAAATCATCACAAATTTGATAAGCACATCTCCAAATTAATAATATACACACCCATTCAAAATGACTTCAACTGAGGCAACCACACTTGACAACATAAATCCCAACAAACTACTACAACATTTCCCTCATTACAATGGTATAGGAAAAAATGAAGATATTGATAATAGAAACTTAAACCCAAAAGAACTACAACATTCCCATCCTCTCTTCTGCTCTCTTTATTTGAATGAAAAAATTATTCAATGTATCAACATGGACTTTATCTGTCACCTCTTCCTTGTTCTCTCTCCACCTTTGTCAAGTTTAGAGTTTGAATAGGTCTTGTGTGTGAATTAAGGAAGCCTATTTAAGGCTATAAGTTCTCTTTGTTAGTGATTTTATAGGTTGTAGAAGGACATATTGTGTAGCACAATGAGAGCATAATGGTTTTACAGATACCAAAGATGTTTCAAATAATAATTTATAAAGGTTTCTATGGCTAACACGTTGAAATGACAATGATAAACAAGACCATAAGAGACCTTATGTAGTTTATGATAATGCATAGATTCAATTCAAGTCATAAAAAAAATGTTGATTTATAAAAATATACAACTCTTAAGAGAATATTATAAAGTAGCATAAAAATATCGATATGTCTAGATAACATTTATACATATTTGATACAGTATATAGGCCACCTAAATATGTTTCCATGACCAATATTGTGAAATAAAAAGTATTGATTTGAGCACCATCGCACTACATTAAATTGAAATATTTTGCATTATTATTTTTATCTTTAATATTCTAATTTTTAAAGAAGTAGCAGCAATTTATAAAAATTATGTCATATGCTGGACATTAGGGATATAATTAACACTAGGTTTTCAAGGAACACTAGGGTTTTAGTATCTCTTTGTTTGTGATCACTACTTTTGAAAGTGACAGTTTGAAAGGATGATACATGAATGTCTTTAAAATTTATATCATTCTTTTATGTGCTCTACATAATGGATTTTGGCCTATATAGCACCGATTGTTGACTGGAATATTTGGATGGAGTGTTGAGTTCTTTCTAAGATGACTTGGGATATTTATGCTAAATCATTAATGGTTACACTCATGTGGAGATGTGTGCCAAATTTTTTTTGGCCTTGGTTATATCTCTCCTTAGTCTATAATACTTTTTATTCCACTGCAAAAGTGTTTAGGGTTGACCTCCTTGGTGGATACATGTTTTATGCCTACACTTTTTGTTTGGCTAACATGGAAAAAGCTTGGTGATGCTTGTGGAGGGTATAAATGAAAGAGAGAAATAACTATTGGAAGTGTAGAGATATGTGTAATGTGTTGAAGAATTTCTTAATGTATACGGGAGCTAGTGAGTTGTAGATAACTACATTTGAATGAGCCAAGAAGTGTTCTAGAGGCATTGAGCCAAAAATGGTGATCATTATCGGATTGAAGTGTTGTATTAGACATTTATTAGAGATCATTCCCATTGCTTTGACATATTGAACCATGCAATTTTAGGTGCCAATTATTTTTTTACACACCTAATGGGATAGATTTAATGAGCCTTAAGTTATTTGATTGAGAGGATTGGTGACTTTATTAATAGATTTTGTCACTAAAAACATTATATGAGCACTTAGGAACTCTAATCTCTTGGTTCTAGGATTGTGCTAATAATTCATGTCAAAGGTAAAAACAAGGCCATATTATGAAGACAAGTATTTTGTCTTTTGGGATTATCTTTATGTTCATCAAGAAGGAATATACATAATAGGCATTCCTTATATTAATCAACATCACATCCAAGAATATAATCTACACCTACAATTAGTAGTTCGTCCTAACCAAATAGAATGTTATCCCATAATCCTTACACGGTTGTTCCATGGAATCAAGTCTTTGTCACCTCTAATGGAGTAATTCCTCTTGTCATTACCAATAGGGATGCCTTTCGAATAGAATCCTAAAATAGGAAACCTCATTTCATTGGTCAAAATTTTATTACACCTATAGAACACATCTAGGACTTTGCCAATACCTAGTCAACCAAGAATATTATAAAAAATAATGTGGCTATTAGAGTCCTTGGCTCCTTCTTAATAGGAAATAAATTAAAATAGTATAGAAATTTATTACTTAATTTAATTTGTAATTGTAGTGAGCTAGAGGAAAATCTTTCTATGTGGTTTAAGCAAAAAATTGACCATGTATCCTTGGTAGAATAACTCCATGCTATCAAAAGAGGTCAGAAATTCATGGATGACTTCAACTTTAGGTTCCAAATAGGTGGGATATTTTTTTTTTATCTTTGTTTAACCATCTCCCAAACATGCATTCATGTATTATTTGAAGGCTTTGACTGGTGATGTGACAATCATGACACCGTCCATGGGGAGAACAATCTTACCAAATGTTTATGGTATTTCTATAAGGTCTAAAAATAATTTAATTAAAGTAGATTAAATATAACTCTAATGTCTTTGTTATTTGATATTGCACCCACTTTCATTATAGCAACCACATAATAGACCACTTCCACTACCCCTTCCAATGGCTAGTACTATGATATAGTATTATAATTATGACCAACGTAAAATTATTATGAATAGTTAATGATTTGTAAATAATGAAATTAACTTGTGACCATAGATAGTTTAATGATGATTTTAACATATATATATTAAAGTTCTCACTTATCTAAATAACTACATCTAGTTCAAACACATGAAAGTCACTAGCTTTTCAACATACAATTGACAGTAAACTTCATGATACATTAAAGATTAATAAAAACTAATCCACAAAAAATTTATGCTATTAAACAAATACACAAGAGTTGGTTTTATGGTCTTCCCAAAGGAGGAATTAGTAGGTTGACCCATGACTAGTTTTCCTTATTATATTATTAATATTTTTGAGTAGATTCAAGATATATCTAGAGAATATAATATCTCTACTTATTTACATATTTTGAAGTTGAGTATTCTTCTACAAATAATTTTTGTACAACAATTTATAGCTAGAGGCTCCTACTAGCAACCTTCATAACAATTGATTTTGTTGATATAACTGGGTAAATGCACAAAGTTGGATCCCAATCCCACGGAAGTCCTTGGGTTGGGAAAAGAGCTTGCTAGAAATGTGGTGCAAGAGAACCCTTCAAAGGGCTCCCACCACTTTTTTTTATTGTGTTCTTGCTTCTTTATAAAGCCATTGTATATAAAATAAAGAGCCATGTGCTCATTGGTCCTAGTTAGGGTCCTAGTTGAGGTCTTAGGGTCATAAGTCAAGATTGAGATTTTCTTGAAAATAGAGGGTATGTGTGCCTTTGAGGTGTTTAGGGGTACTTCACAACATGATGGTGTCCTTAGGTTAGCCCAATGTGGGTCTAGGAGTCAAGAAAAGCAACATTGAGAAAGTTGCTCAAAAGTTGCAAAAGTTGCATGACAACTTTTCCACCATGAGGTCAAAATCTTTAGGCTAGCATGGAAAACCCTAATATGGGAACATAGACCGACGGAAGGGTAGTATAAGTAGTTTCAAACCCTAAGTTAATGGTTTGGATGTCAGTTGTTGTACGACCAAGCAAAGTGACTTGATTGTGACTGCAATTTTGTTGTCAGTCGGCACAAATGGAGTAAAGAAAGATCATTAGTGGATTGATTTGGGAGAAAAATTATGTGAAGTGTCTTCTATCATGTAAATAATTTCATTTTGAGCATATAGATTAGGTGTTTTTTTGGCAAGTGTGGTGTGTTTGTAAATCTTTTGTAAATTGCTTCTCACTGTCCAGTTTTGGACTGGTTTGTGTCAATGGGCTCATAACTCCATTCCCCATTGTGGAATCACAATGAAACCATGGGGAATGAGAGTATAGACACTATACTATATTTCAATATAAGTAGGGCCCTTGGAAATGCAAGGAGGCCATTTAAAGATCCACTCCTAGGTGAGACTGGACAATGCTTGACTAGGAAGGGCTAAGTTGCAGAGGTCTTGGAGAGCAAGGAATGTCAGAGGAGGAGGCACCCTTTAGAGGAGTTGTAGAGGGGTGAGTGGAGCACCATTGGTGTGAAGGAGGAGCTTCCACCAATCCAAGAAAGGTGGCAAGAGTACCAAACCTACACTATGACCCTGGCAGGCCTAAAAACCCTCTTAAAAACGCTTAAAAACCTTAAAATCCACCTAGGGCAGTGTATGGACACTTGGAGGCCTAAAACCTAAAAAATCCTTGAGTCCTTGCCAAATGAATAGCAGGTCTTTTGCGAGGATTCACAAGAAAGTGCATCATTTGCAAGAGGGAGCCCTAAAGGACCGGGTAGGAGGCCTAATTGGTGACAATCCTTGTAGCCCTATTTTGTAGGCAAAACACAAAATAGTGAAATCGGTAAGGGGTTGAAAGCTTGAAACCTCTTGGGGGCACATGAATGGGTGGAAAAACCTTGTAATAGACCTAACCTATCTTTGCTAAGACCTAGGAAGGTGTGGAGCAAGCCAAACCTTTATTAGCCTAAGTAAGGGTTCTTGAACCTCATGAGTAGGTGAGACCTTAGGAGTAGTTTTTCAACTTGTTGGTGGGTGGATTGGGAAAGGTCAGGGGATTCCACATGTAGGGGAAGTCCTAGAGACCCTAGGGTGTGGTTAGAACACATGGTGATCCAAGGAAAGGATCCAAGAGCATAGACTAGGCTAGTCTATCCCAAACCCCATCCCATCAGATTGGTATCAGAGCCAGGTTAAAGATTTGGTGGACTATGTATGTCTCTGTATTCTATTGAGTTAGTAGGGGAAAGAACAATGGTCACTAATGCAGAGCTGGCTAGGGAGGTAGAAGAGCAGAAGGAGAAGAATAGACTCCTTGAAGAAGCTATGAGTGAGATAAGGGATAAGCTGCAGGAAGTGGTGGATCAGAGGACACAAGGACCTTGGGGTGAAGACACCAAGGATAAAGGAAAGAAAGCTATAGACATAGATGATATTATACCTGAACTAAATCCCTTGTTCAATGAAGAACCAATTGTAAATGCTATTAAGGCTTTGAACACCAAAGCTTTTGAAGGATTGCCATATTTTAGTGGAAGGATGGACATAGACACTGTCATGGAATGGATTGAGAGTATGGAGAACCACTTTGAGTGTGAGGGAGTGACAGAGGCTCAAAAGGTTAAGGTTGCCAAATCAAGATTAAGGGGAGCAACTTTGACATGGTGGAAGTACTTGCAAGAAGAGAGAGTTAGCATGGGAAAGCTACCTATTGCCAATTGGAAGGCCATGGTGAGTAAGATCAAAGAGAACTACTTACCAGAGGATTATGAAGTCCAACTTCATAAGAAGAGATAGGGATTGAAGAAAAAAAACCTTGATGTGACCTCCTACACTGAAGAATTTCAAAAGCTTTGTCTTAGATCCAAAGTCCAAGAAGATGAATATGTTAAGGTGGCTAGGTATCTAAGCGGCCTAAAGTGGAACATTCAAGAGGAGATAAGCCTATGGACTCCTACTACTGTTCAAAAATGTCATCAACTTGCTGTCAAGGTAGAAGAGAGGAACAAAAGGAAAGGAGACTCCAATAACAGGGGTAAAGGCAGAGGTATAGAACAAGTGAATCATCGAGGTGGTTACCAAAGCAAGGCAAATGAGAAAAGGAACCAAGGAGAAGCCAAGTTGGTTGAACATGGCAGTGAAGGCAATCTTAGAGGGGGCCATTCTAGAGGAAGAGGTGCACAAGGTGGTCCAAGTAGGGGTAGAGGTACCAGCAGGGGTAACTCCTACTTTGCAACTATGAAATGTTACAACTGTGGACAATTGGGACACTCGGCCTATAGATGCCCTGACAAGCCTGCATCATCAAACAATGGAAAGAGGGTTGCTTATGCACATGAAGACTCTTCAAGAAGCAAGACACTTGAGGTGGACCATATTGAATTAGAGATTGGAGAAAATATGATGTTCAATAGGATCTTGATAAGACAGCCAGTCAAGAATGAGCCTAAGCATAGGAGAGCATTGTTTAGGGTGAGATGCAAGATCCTTGGTAAAGTTTGCAAGGTTATAGTTGATTCAGGGTCAACTGATAAAATAATATCAGAGGAGGCAACCTAGAAGTTGAAACTCACAAGGATACCCCACACTAACCCAGATAAGGTGACATGGTTGAATCATGAGCAGAGTGTGCTTGACAATGAACAAACCTGGGTAGAGTTTTCTATTGGAGAATACAAGGATAAGATCCTTTGTGATGTGTTACCCATGGATGCCTGTCACCTATTGTTAGGTACACCCTAGCAATTTGATAGGAAGGTGATCTATGATGGAGAGGAGAACTCCATTTCCTTTAACAAGGATAGCAAGACCTTCAAGATTCAGTCTTTGACAGAGAATGAAGAGGGAAATTCAAGAACACCTAGTGTATTATTGGCTACTGGTAAAGAGTTCTTACACTTGCTACATGAGGAGGAAATAGTGAAGTGTGCCATCTTTGTGAAGCCAAAGAAGGAGGAAGAAGACAAGTTGTAGGCAGAGGTACCCAAGGAGGTGAAGCAAATGTTGCAAGAGTATAAGGACATAGTGAGTGATGGAGCACCTACAACACTCCCACCAAGAAGGTCTATAAGCCATCAAATATACTTTGTTCCTGGTGCATCCCTACCTAACAAAGCTGCATATAAGCTCACACCTGATCAAAAAAAGGAGGTGGCAAGGCAAGTGCAGGAGTTATTGGAACAAGGACTGATTAAGAAGAGCATCAGTTCATGTGTAGTCCCGGTAGTGCTACCATCAAAGAAGGGAGGCAAGTGGAGACTTTGCACCAACTCAAGGGCAATCAATAGGATCACCATAAGGTATAGATTTCCTATTCCTAGAATAGAGGATTTGATGGACTGTTTAGGAGGTGCTATGTATTTCACTACGTTGGACCTTAAAAGTGGTTATCACTAGATTAGAATTAAGGAGGGTGATGAGTGGAAGACTGCTTTCAAGACCACAAAAGGGTTATATGAATGGATTGAGATTCCATTTGGACTCACCAATGCCCCAAGCACCTTCATGAGGTTGATATGAATGAGGTGTTGAAGGACTTCATAGGCAAGTTTGTGATGGTGTACCTAGATGACATTCTCATCTATAGCAGAACCAAAGAGGAGCACCTTGAGCATTTGAGGTTAGTCTTAGAGAGGTTGCATGAAGAGAAGTTATCCATGAACCTAGAGAAGTGTGACTTCTTGAAGCAAGAGCTGGTCTACTTAGGATTTGTGGTGTCTAAGGGAACCTTGAAGATGGATCCAAGCAAAGTGGAGGCACTCTTGAATTGGCCTGCACCTAGCATAGGGACTGAAGTTAGGAGTTTCCATGGTTTAGCTCAATTCTATAGGAAGTTTGTGAGGAACTTCAGTGGCATATGTGCACCAGTCCTTGACACCATAAAAGGAGGCCTTAAAAGTAAGTTCAAACGGACTGAGCAAGCTGACAAGGCATTTCAATTATTGAAGCAAGAAGTAGCCACAAAACCTATCCTTTTCCTACCTACTTTTGATAAGCTATTCACATTAAAGTGTGATGCAAGTGGAATTGCAGTAGGGGGTGTATTGAGTCAAGAGGGAAGACCTATGGCATTTTTTAGTGAGAAGCTTAATGAAGCAAAGAAGAAGTACTCAGCCTATGACCTAGAGTTGTATGCATTAGTGCAGTCTCTTAAAAAATGGAGGCATTACCTACTCCCAAAGGAATTTGTGGTGTTCATAGACAACCAAGCTTTGAGTTACATTAATACTCAAGAAAAGCTTAGCAAAAAACATCTGAAATGGATGGAATACCTCCAATCCTTCACCTTCACCATCAAGCATAAGAAGGGGCAACTCAACAAGGTGGCAGATGCTTTAAGCAGGAAGTTGTTGATAGTTCAAGAACTACAGTTGTAGAGCATAGGAATAGAAGGTTTCAAGGACCTTTATGAAGGAGATGAAGACTTCTCATTAGCTTACAAGGTTTGCATGGAGTTTGAGAACCATTTCCATGGTGAGTATGCAAATTATACTCTCCAAAATGGTCTCTTGTTCAAAGGTAATCAGTTGTGTGTGCCTAGAGGATCCATGAGGGAAAACCTCATCCAAGAGAAACACAATGGTACTTTAAGTGGACAGTTTAGAGTCAACAAAACCTTAGATCTACTATAGAGGTACTACTATTGGCCAAAGTTGCCAAGAGATGTGAAGAGGTATGTGGAGCAATGTGGTGTATGTCAAAGGGCAAAAGGAGGATCAAGCAATGCTGGTCTCTATCAACCATTACCGGTCCCAAATAGGCCTTGGGAATGTATAAGCATGGACTTTGTAGTAGGACTTCCCAAGACAAAGACAGGTATGGACAACATCTATGTGGTAGTAGATAGATTTTCCAAGATGAGCCATTTCATTCCATGTAGAACTACACATGATGCTAGCTATGTTGCACATCTCTTCTTTAAGGAGATTGTTAGGATTCATGGACTCCCTTTAAGCATTGTTTCAAATAGGGACAACAAGTTCATGGGCCATTTTTGGCAAACATTATGGAGGAGACTTGGAACTAACCTCTCATTTAGCTCAGCTTGGAACTAACCTCTCATTTAGCTCAGCTTACCATCCACAAACTGATGGTCAGACTGAAGTCATCAATAGGGTGTTAGGCAACTTGTTGAGGTGTTTAACCAAGGAATATGGACAGACATGGGACCTAATCATTCCTCAAGCAGAGTATGCATATAATGACAATGTAAATAGGACCACTGGTAGAAGTCCTTTTGAGGTTATATATGGTAGACATCCAAGAGGAGTGTGTGAACTCAGAGAACTTGGTTCCATGGAGATGAAGAGTGGCCAAGCAAAGGACTTCACTCAAACCATCAAGGAAGTCCAAGAGCAAGTCAAGAAAGCCATCCTTGAATCCACTAAAAAACTAAAGACCAAAATGGATGAGAAAAGGAGAGAGGTTCAATTCAAGGTGGGTTACTTTGTGATGATCCATTTGAGCAAAGCTAGAATGCAAAGTGGCAAGCCTACTAAAATGCAAATGAAGAGGGTAGGACCTTGTAGAATTTTGGCAAAATATGGTGAGAATGCCTATAAGGTTGAACTTCCTTCAGACTTAGCCATTTCACCAGTCTTCAATGTTGTTGATCTGGTCATGTACAAGGGTGAGATAGAAGGGCAGACTGAGAACCAAGCCAAAGTACTACAAGACTTGGATGTGAATGCATTACCTCAACTGAAGTAGCCTATAAAAGAGGAGATTTTGGAGTCAAGGGTGAAGAAGTCTACTAGACACTAGGTCTACATGGAGCACTTGGTGAGATGGGTAGGCCAACCTGTATCTAAAGCTACTTGGGTGGAGGAGAGCAAGTTCAAGAAGCTTGGCATTGATCCGTCTCTTCTCACTCCCCTAATTCCTTAGTTTGATACAAAGGGGGAGTATGGTGTAGGAGCACCCTTCAAAGGGCTCCCACCACTTGTTTTGATTGTGTTCTGTCTTCTTTATGAAGCCATTGAATATAAAATAAAGAGCCATGTGCTCATTGGTCCTAGTTAGGGTCCTAGTTGAGGTCTTAGGGTCATAAGTCAAGATTGAGATTATCTTGAAAATAGAGGGTATGTGTTCCTTTCAAGTGTTTAGGGGTCCTTCACATCATGATGGTGTCCTTAGGTTAGCCCAATGTGGGTCTAGGAGTCAAGAAAAGCAACATTGAGGAAGTTGCTCAAAAGTTGCATGACAACTTTTAAAAGTTGTCAAGCAACTTTTCCACCATGAGGACAAAATCTTTAGGTTAGCATGGAAAACCATAATATGGGCACATAGACCAAGGGAATGGTAGTATAAGTAGTTGGAAACCCTAAGTTAATGGGTTAGATGTCATTTGTTGTACGGCCCAAGCAAAGTGACTTGACTGTGACTGCAAATTTGTTGCCAGTCGGCACAAATGGAGTAAAGAAAGTTCATTAGTGGATTCATTTGCAAGAAAAACTATGTGGACTGTCTTATATGGTGTAAATAATTTCATTTTGAGCATATAGATTAGGTTTTTGTTTGGCAAGTGTGGTGTGTTTGTAAATCTTTTGTAAATTGCTTCTCACTATCCAGGTTTGGACTGGTTTGTGTCAATGGGCTCATAACTCCATTCCCCATTGTGGACTCACCATGAAACCATGGGGAATGAGAATAAAGACCCTTTACTATATTTCAATGCAAGAATGGCCCTTGAAAATGCAAGGAGGCCATTTAATGATCCACTCCTAGGCGAGACTGGACAGTGCCCGACTAGGAAGGGTTAAGTTGCAGAGGTCGTGGAGAGAAAGGAAGGTCAGAGGAGGAGGCACCCTTTGGAGGAGATGTAGAGGGGTGAGTAGAGCACCATTGGTGTGAAGGAGGAGCTTCCACCAATCCAGACAAGGTGGCAAGAGCACCAAACCTACACTATGACCCTGGCAGGCCTAAAAACCCTCTTAAAAACCCTTAAAAACCTTAAAATCCACCTAGGGAAGTGTACAGACACTTGGAGGCCTAAAACCTAAAAAATTCTTGAGTCCTTGCCAAATGAATAGTAGTTATTTTGGGAGGTTTCACAAGAAAGTGCATCGTTTGCAAGAGGGAGCCCTAAAGGATAGGGTAGGAAGCCTAATTGGTCACAATCCTTGTAGCCCTATTTTGTAGGCAAAACACAAAATAGTGAAATCGGCAAGGGGTTGAAAGCTTGAAACCTCTTGGGGGAACATGAATGGGTGGAAAAATAATGTAATAGACCTGACCTATCTTTGCTAAGACCTAGGAAGGTGTGGAGCAAGCCAAACCCTTATTAGCCTAAGTAAGGGTTCTTGAATCTCATGAGTAGGTGAGACCTTAGGAGCAGTTTTTCAACTTGTTGGTGGGTGGATTGGGCAAGGTCAGGGGATTCCACAAGTAAGGAAAGTCCTAGAGACCTTAGGGTGTGGTTAGAACACATGGTGATCCCAGGAAAGGATCCAAGAGCATAGACTAGGCTAGTGTATCCCAAACCCCATCCCATCAAAATGGGTGCCCGCCCGATTTTTACAAATCGAGAACCCGCTTAGCTTTGGGTGCCCAAGCCATTAAGAAATGGGTGCCCATTTAGCAACGGGTGCCTGAAGCTAAACAGGCACCCGTTTCTTTCAAATCGGCACCCGATTTGAAAGAAATGGGTGCCTGATTTTGAAATGTATTTATTTTTTTTTTAAAACCATTTTCCATCATTTTCACTGTTTTAAAAATGTGTAGACATTTCAGAGGAGCACGAGTACCCATTTTTTTCACCCCAGCTGACCCCCCAGACCATTTTTACCTCCATCTAGGTATTTAGTTTTATTTTTTATATTCTGTTTTATTTATTTTTATTATTTTTCATAAACAAAATGTTAATTTATTGTTATTTTTTAATTTTAATGTTTAAAAGTTTGAAAATCATCTTTTATTTTATTTATTTCATGTTTAAAATAGTTTTTTAGTTTTTAAATATTCTAAAAACCATGAATAGTAAAAACCATAGGAAAAAAACAAAAACATGAATAGTATTTAAACCATAGGAAAAAAACAAAAAACAAAAACGTAAATGAACAATAAACATTAGACACAAAAAATAGACAATAAACCCTGAACAGAAAACAAACACTAAACCCTAAATAGAGAAAAACGAACGATAAACCATAGAAAATAAACGAACAACAAACCCTAAAAAATTAACAAACAATAAACCCTAGATGAAAATCAACAATAAATCCCCCTTATCTCTCTCACACACACATACACGTTACCATCTATGTCATTATGCTCTCTCTCTCTCTCTCTCTCTCTCTCTCTCTTGATCTCTCATTATCCCCTCTTTTTCTCACACACACACATTACCCCCCCTCTCTCTCTCTCACACACACACATTACCCCCCCTCTCTCTCTCACACACACACATACACATTACCCCCCTCTCTTTCTTGCACACGTTACACTCTCTCTATCATTACCTACTCTCTATCTCTCAAATTATCTATTCTCTCTCTAACTCATTGTATCTCAAATTACCTACTCTCCCTCTCTCTCTCTCTATGTTTTAATCATACGTAAAAGTCTGAATGTTTAAACTTATATTTCTAAATGTTGTATTTAATTATAGGATTATTTTGTAAAAGTTAGATGTTTAATTTATGTTTAAATTGAACTTTAAAATGATAATGAATATGAATGTGTTTTTTTTTGTGTGTGAAATATAGGGTTCTTAAATTTGATAATACTCTAGTTATCACTATTAATCCTCACTACTTCCTAACTTAGCCCAATCATGAAAGAGGATATCGATATCCACAAAATAATATTTAACATATGTAATTCTAAACTCCTCAAACAAGGATAATATATTCAAAAGATATGAATCCCAAGTGGTCATGCTTAGAAGGTGATTAATGCCATGTAGACTAAATCAATTGGGTTTATGGAATTCTTGATAATAATTTAAAATAATAAAAAACATTTAAGATGGATATTAGGTCTTGATAGGATGAGTACTTGAAGAATGAGACAAGCCTCTAAATTCTCAAAACATGCAAGACCTATGATATAATAAATTTCCTCTTAAGTATCACCACCGAAGGGTATGTAATCTTCATCTACAAAGGGAATGAAACAATCTACAATTGGATCCTTTAGGAATGGAGAGATATGAGGGTCTCCATGGATCTCCTAAAGTCTATTCCAAAGTGTATGGGGGAAATCAATATCCAATGCAATACACATAGAATCATGATCTTGATACTAGATCAAATCACTCCTACATGGTCAATGATGTTACACCAAGATTATATAATTTCTAGTGTTTCTAGTTTATGTATGACTCCATACATAAATGGAAAATGATTACACCACCTAAAACTTATCAAGATATCATTTTACAAAAGAATCATAGTTATGCCTTTCTAATTTTACCACAAAAGGATGAATAGAGAAACCTATGATACCTCCTCAAATAAAAACTTAAAAGATCAATAAAATCAATACAAATCAAACATATCAAACAAATTCATCTCATGTAAGATGGTCATTTTCAAGTGCCAAGATGTCCAAGTAAATGACTAGAATGCGAAATCACAAAAAATAAAATATAAAATATGAGGGAATATTCTAGAAAATAATTGTGTGATCTATGAAGATTTATGAACCACCTTTTCAAGGCCACATGAAGCATGAAAAGATATGCTCTCTATCAAAAGTTATGAGGCTTTAAATTTACATAGCTTGATTTAAGTTAAGAGGACAATAAATCACACTAGTGCTTGATTTAATAAAAATAAGAATCAAATATAGATCAATATTGGAATCACATTTTGTGGGTTGCGACTTTGAACAAGAAAATACCAATATAAAATTGAATATAAAAAAATAGAGTTTTTTTTTGTTTTAACTCCTCCAAGAGTACAAAACCTACTATTTATTCAAGCTTCAACTTAGTGCAGTACTACTAGTTGCGATCACTAAATCATCCAATGATTCTAGCAAAGAACACAACAAAGTAGTACATGTATTGACGAGTTCATAGATATAACTTATGACTTTAATGAATTTAGTTAATTTAACCAAAAGAGAGTAGTTGAATCGAATCCTATCAAGTTGAAAATATAAACTGGTAGCCTAATTGATGATAATGGTTAAATATTGCAAGGGTACTAAATTGTAATTCCATGGAAGTTACCTTCATTATCTAAATCAATGGAGTCATTTATTCATTATCTATTCTCTCTCTCTCTCTCATAATTATTTTTATGATTTTGATGGAACTTATAGTAATTCATCTTTAGATGTTAAAAAGTATTGTTTGAGTTGCATGGGCATTATGATGTTTTATTTTGTAGAATATTTCTTATACTTTGATTTAAGTGGATAATATTTCTTAAATGATGCTTATTATTACCCACCTATTAATAATATTATAGATCTATGTGAGTTTCCTTTTTTAATATTTAAGTTGCTAAATTGTATTTAATTATATGTTTTTTTGGAAGGTGAAATGTAAATTAAATAGTTTGTAATTGTAAATTTTCATGTTTGTAAATTTTCATGTTTGTATATATATATGTAGATTATTTTTACATAATGGATGAGTTTGAGATAGATGAGATATTAGGTCTAGCACCACCTCCACCTCCACCTCCACCCCCTCCACCTCCACCTCCACCTACACCTCCACCTCCACCTCCACCTCCACCCGATCAGTTGAGGCAGACAATTAGGACAAATATTGATTCTTTGATTAGAGATATCCATAATATTAGATGTGAGCCTCATCCACCTTCGTAGTTGTTATGCTTTGTAGATAGTATGAAAGGCATTGTATAGTCTGTGCAAGATTTAGATAGCTATCGTAGTTGGCAGGAGGGATTGTGTGCATTTTACGCTGATGGCCTCACATACAAACAAGTAAATGAACTATAAATAACAAAAATGGATTTGAAACAATATTTTGTGATCCCTAAGACAGGTGAAGAGATAGATCCAAAGAAGCCACAGATCTCTATTTGATGGTGTAGGCACCCAGGCATTGCTAGACAATTTTGGGAGCAGTAGTGGATGGTCTTTGACCATCCACCACACTCCAATCATGAGGTCCTAATGTATTTTTTGAAGAAATTATGGGCTGAATTTGAATTGGACAAAAAGCCCAATTACTTTGATATTAGATCATTTCAGGGGGTTGGGAGAGGCATGCCCCAGGATAGGCCAGGAGTAAAATTGAGCGACAGGGTTAGAAACTATGTGCATGATGATCCATTGGTTTCTCTTCCATTACCAATTGTTCCAGCACTGCGCATCATCGAGCAATGGATTTTTCTCTAGATTCATTGAGTGCCCTATTAGGCAATTTAGTACAACAGTTGCGCAAGGTGAGGGTTGCCCCCAGCTTAGCACATGTTTGTATGAGCTGTGGGGATGTATGTACGGGTCCACAGAGTGAGGCTATCCCTGGAGGAGATGGTGATTTTGATGATGCCGAGGAGGTTGCACATGCTGATGTCGTCTCTTCATATGTTCATGTTCATTATTTTTTGCAATTGTGGGCTTCTAGATTATTTGATGGTGCATCACATGTAGGCCCTCACCCATCAATTACTTTGTCTGCATCACATGTATGCTTTTCTGTGATAATATTGTAGTCTATATACATACTTTTTAATTTATGTATATATACAAGTTTGATTCGTGCTTTGTATATGTTGTTCGGGTTGATACCACTACCAGTATTGGTATGGCTATGGGATTGAGCCAGATGTAACCATCGACATTGTCATTTGCGATGATGATTAGAAAAATAATTTCTAATTTGTTTATACTATGTACCTAGGTTTTATATGGATTATCAAAATTGATGTGCAATGTTTTTTTTTGCAGGACTTGATTGCAACCACTTTTCTTGTGCAGGATGGTGGAGACACTAATACTGCACAGTAGGGTGGAGTCACTGATACTGCACAGGAGGGTGGAGACACTGATATTGCGCACACACAGGATGGTGCATCTTAGGACCACGTGCAGCAGGATGATTCATCTCAGCCACCTTCACGTGGAGTGAAGAGGGTTGCAGATGAGATGCACTCTAGTTATTAGATTATATATTTTAGATCATGTCATGTTATTGTATTATGGACTTTTTATGATGACACTTGTTATGTTATCCTAGGACTTGTTATTATATGATTATATATAGGACTTGTTGTTATGTGATTATATATAGGACTTTTTATTATGTCATTTCGTTGCTATTATGATATGAGGTCGTGTTATGTGATTTGGTGCACTCTAGTGATTATATAGGTGATGTTGTTTTGTTATTATGTTATTTGGACTTAGTTTAATGTCATTTCCTAATTATTATTTTTTCAAGACTTGTTATTATGTCACCAGGAATTATTATGTGATTGTATATATGACTTTTTATTTATGACTTGTTATGTGATCTATTTATGACTTTATATTTTAACATTGTGATTGATCATCTTATAGTGGAACAGTTTATAATTCAATAAAATAATTATCCCAATTTATAATAACATCCTATTCTTAAAATAATAATAAAATCAATAACTTACAATTAATCTATGAAGAGATTACGATAAAATAAATATATCATAAAAAAATAGAATTCAATTGTAACACAATTACAATGTGCACAAAATAACATTAAGAAGAAGATAAGTAATACAATATTGTTTTTGAAACCAAAATTGTATCAAATGTAGACAAATACAATGTTAGAGGGACAAAAAATATAATTATCATGATTAAATATAAAAGAGTTCACACAAGTAACACAAACTTACATGCATATAAATTCAATATGAAAATTATAAAAGGATTATTAATTATAAATTAATCTCATAGATGAATCCAATAGATTGATGGAACTAAGGCTAACCAAATTATTAGGATGGTTTGAAGAACATTATTCAGTGATTTTCTAAGCTTTGTAAATTTCCTAGCCCTTGATGTTTGAGTGATACAAAATTAGATATCATAGACATTTGATTGGAAGTAGACATAGATTATTTCTCTTCAATTTCTTTTTGATATGCATAATTCTTTTGACATTTTGAAGGGTTGGAATAAGTAAAGGAAGCCTTGCTATATGGAATAATTACATTGAAATATGGTAGGTGAATATTGTGACCTACTTTTCCATAATATAATTCATTTATATAGCTATAACAAAGCCATTGGGCAATGAGTCCGTAACAACCTTGAATGCAAAATGTATAATAGAGTAAGAGAAACAAACATAGTATCCACTTTCCTCTTAAGTTGACCACACTACTTTACTAGTGTATTGAAGGTTTATAAGTGCCAATAGTAGTGGTATGAAAAGCATGGGTAGAATGGAGGATGGCTAAAGAGAGTGAGATATAGGAGGCAATAGAATGGTAATAAAATAAAAAATCACACTATAAATATAGATTTTTCATACAATGATAAATATAGAGTTGTCATATTTTAGACATAATTCTATCTTTGAAGTTACAATTAATTTGTGAAGAGATTACGATAAAATAAATATATCATAAAAAAATAGAATTCAATTGTAACACAATTAAAATGTGCACAAAATAACATTAAGAAGAAGATAACTAATACAACGTTGTTTATGAAACCAAAATTGTATCAAATGTAGACATATACAATGTTAAAGGGACAAAGAAAAACAATTATCATGATTAAATATAAAAGAGTTCACACAAGTAACACAAACTTACATGCATATAAATATGATTCAACCTAGTGTACCATCTACATCCTCTCTCTTCTAGAATGCATCTATGATTGCCTCATGCTCTTCTACTGAAAGTGTCTACAATACCTTATTAGTAGGTCTACCTTTGTATCTTTCTAATTTGATGTTTGTTGCCACCATCAAATGAGAATAGTGCATAATCTTCTTTTCTGATTGGTAGTTTTCATAATCTGGCAAGCCATTCCTTCTTGTTAAGTATTTGCATAACCATGTGCCAACTACCACAACAAACCCAACTGGATACTGAAAACCATCATCATCTACTTGATCACATATCAGCTTTTTTTAGGTTCTACACATCTAGCAAGCTAATACTCAACCTGCTCATCATTATCCTCAGGTGCAACAACAACATACACATGTCCTAGAAAAAAAATTTAAGTACATGTAGAAATAAAACTTGTTAGAATTTATAATTCAAATATGTAGTCATAAATTATATGACATTACATAAAAATATATAATTTAAAGTTATAAACAAGAAATTAAATTAAATAACCAGGTTGTATGAGGTCTGAAACACGATCATAATCTTCTGTTGCAAATGCATGATCTGGGTCTTCATTTCTTCTAACATCTTCATATTGTGTCTCACTAGGTGTTACAGATTTGTGTTGCCATTCTTCGACCCATTCCGTATTCTCGCATTCTTCCCATTCACCTGCAACACAAAATTGGCAAAAACATGCAAGCTCTCTATTCCATATAGTCCAAGTGTTAGAATTAGAACTCTTAAATGAATGCCATCTAGCTGACCCATTGATTGTATCACAATCATATCTTGGAAGGATATTCTCCTCTTTAACTAGCCAGAAGAAATGTCTAATTGTAGAGTTTTGACTTGATCCTGTGGATAAATTTGCACTACACCAATCCACAATTGCACTTGCATTTTTAAATTTAGCCTTTTACTTGAATTTGAGTTGCTCTCTACAAAGGGCTCTCTTCACACATGCACCAACACCGTCATGTTCTCCTTTCCCATGTCTAGCCTAAAAAAAACTCCACATGTGTTCGATATTAGTTTTCTTATGAATCCTACTCAACCAATAAAACATTCTAGCATTCTTGAATTTCCCTGTGCAATTATCAGACCATATTAGATGTTGTGTCATCTCAATTTCTCTCTCCCTCAAATTATGAATAAAGGTCTTGAAGCAATACTGGACAAACTCAGATTAGTGTAATTTATTATCACTCATATAGAAATGGTACTCTCTTAAAATTTTGTGATCCTCTTCTATACTATCTGGTGTATGCCTATAGACAATATGGACAAAAATCGATACTTGCACTGAATTGTAGTATTGTGACTGGACCTCATCTTGTAGTGCAAGTGTGTAGTTCTCTACAAAGTAAACAATCAAAAGTATGCTACCAACAGGAAATGTATCCTTACATATTCGAGACTGACCATCGAGCCATCTAGCATTTTGAGTGTGTTTAACATATTTAGGTATGATGTTACTCTTGAATTCATTCATAAATGCATGAACACTAACTTTTTCAGTGATTAGATCGCATCGTTTTCCAACATTTCCATCGTTTAGTGGATACTCAACATTTTAAAATATTTTAACATCAACTAATTGTTGTCCAAAATCATTTGAAATATTTTCATGCAAACATTCATCCAATAATGCAAGATTGCTACATATATCACATACACCAGAAACACATGCATTGAAAAGAAAATTTTGTTCATTTAGTGGGTTGCAAAACAAACTTCAAATAAACTCCTTTATAGTTTCAGGTGGTATATTTATATAACATTCTTGGAACATTCCATTACTATGCATGGTAACACATATATATCGAAATACATCATAATGGTAGCGAAATTGAACATGAGTTTTGCAACAAGATGTGACTCTTTCCTTGTTAATTCAAACATACCAAGGTTTACACTTTTCAAAAGACCTTTGACAAATGCTAATAGTCAATACCTTATCATCCAAATTTTTTTTATACAATTCAGTTTGAGTCATGTCCAATATGTGTTTTGGATGTGGATCATGAATTTTTGACCCAACTCTTAATTTAAGAACATCTCTAACATTAGGTGATACTCTCGTATTATCATGCTAGAATTTTTTCGATTAAATTTTTTACTTCACCAGTAAGTTTCATATTAGACCTTGGTAGTCTACCACTAAAAGTCCACAATTTGTTTTCCGGATAACTTTCAAAATTATCTCTTCTTTTTATAGCTCTTAACAAATTTTCGCGATTAATATTAAGATATCCACTTATATTACTCATCATTCTTTAATTAGAAGTTGTTTGGCTTACTAAAATTGGTGTTATTGTCCGCCATGCCACATTTTTATCTTTAGAATGACTTTTCTTTCCAATTGTATCAAAGGAGCTAGCAACAAATGATACAACTTGTTTTAAAGACTCATCCTTCTTCTTATGTTTGACATAAAAGCCTAGCTTCTTCATCAATTTTCACATTTTAGTCATTTTAATTAGTTGTACCATTAATTGACATTGAAACCCAAATTTCTTATTATAAAAAAAATGTCTAAACAATCTATTTGCATGTGTCCTAATCTGTGTCCATGAAACCAAGCTAGGAAGGTTGTCTAGTACATCACTTTTAATTTCAAAATTTTCATTCATTTGATTATCATTCAAACATGTTTCATTTTCAATTGGTGTTTCCATGTCTACATACACAATATTGGTTTTAGTTGCAGGTGGATTTTCAGTTTCATTTGGAGTTTCAAATTTGGTTTCAATTTCAATTTCAAGTTGAGATCTAGTTTCGTTTGGGGTTTCAATTTGGATTTCAATTTCAGTTTCAACTTGAGTTCTAATTTCATTTGGGGTTTGATTTTCAATTAGAATTTCATTTAATAAGTAACCTGGTTCTACTAAATCACCAATTTCTTCATGAGAAAAAACATAGGGCTATGAAGACATACATGTATCCAATAATTGATTAGAAGATGCAGCTAAATTAAATGGTTCTATTGTGTTTCCTTCTTCAGCATTTATGGTTTCATTGATGTTCTCCTCTTCTGAAATGATTGTGGAACTTGAAGCTCCTTGTCTCATTCTTGATCTTCTCTCTCACTGATGCATTGCCTCCTCCCTATTTGCTGCAATCTCCTTAGTTGTTAGAACCTTTGTTTCCCTCTTCCTGTGTTGATTTGATCCCATGGCTACACCAAAATCTGAATTCGAATTGATCTCCTTACCAAATCGACAATAAGACAAACAAAGAGAATGATTAATCAAAAAATTCTCTTTGTAGATCATACCTATCAGACAATGATTGAAAAATCATTAAATCATTTGGATTTGTGCTTGTGGGCCAGATTCTTGCCCAACAGATCTTTTTAGAAATGGGAGCCTATTATTTAATGAAATGGGTGCCCGTTTTTATAATCGGGTGCCCATTTTAAAAAACCCTTAGCATTGTTTTTTGCTTCGGGATAGGCTTGGTCCCACCAAGCCTGTAATGACCCACTTTACTTAATCCAAAAACTCAACTGATTTTTTTTTTTTTAATATATAAAAAATATTGATTTCTTATTCTTACTTATTCTTATTTATTTTTTATTCAATCACATACTCATGTACACCTATCCAAACGAGATAGGAATCCATCCAACCTAGATGGGCATCTAAGCATATGGGTTAGGCATCTATCCATATAGGATTAGGCATCTAACCATACGGGTTAGGCATCCAACCATACGGGTTAGGCATCTGTCTATACGAAACAAGAGGTTTCATCTATCCAATCCAGGATAGGCATCTATTCATAAGTATAGGATATGCTCTGGCCAGAGACTTTAGACTCATCGGGACCATTTGAGTCCTAAGCCACTCTCTAAAGACTACACTCCCCTAGTAGGAGTGCACCAAGGTTTCCATCCTTAGGAGTATAAAAATAATTACATAAACAAGCTTGAGTTCCGCCTCAGAATTCGGCCTAAAGCCTCAAGAAATCAGGCGAATCCATACAGGATTCCTTCTGAGTATGCATTGAATTAATTTTAACCTTTCAATTATTATTTGCAACATTTGATTAAAAGACCAAGGACCTTTAAGAACCAACTACTCACCCATAACCAAATCCTAATCCCCATCCCCGAATGCCTGAGTATAAGGGACAACTTTGTCCGTAGACTGCCTACATACTTGTTTCGACATGGGATCAAGGCGTAAAGTATGTAGTTCTATTTTCTAAACTATGGTTTGAATGTAAAATATATGGTGCATATGCAACCCTTTCTAGGGTCAATGTCCCAGATAGTTTCTCTGCGGTTACTACCCACTATGGTAGCTCTATAGCAAAAAGACTCAAGATGGCCTTTTTCTTGTGGTTTAAAACAACTAAGTCCTATTTCCTATTAAATACATCACCCTTAATCCGTTATCATCCGTTGAAATCATCAAAATAAAATAAATTTTCAAGATCTTCACACACATCCAAACCCTAATGGGGTTATCTAAAGTTCAACAGAAATTCATTTAAAAATTAATATTTTTAGATTATCGATCCAAGGGGGATTACCTACCCCTTGGATTTTAACTTCCAAATGACCCTTATTTCTGCCTAGCGATTTACAGGGACAATGCCACAGATGCCATTACTCGTAAGCTTTATTAGGCATTAAGTGTAGTAGTTCAACATGACGACATTACTCGTAAGCGCGACCCAGAGGTACCGTAGATACCGAACACTGCTAAGGTTTTTGTTTGTTTCCAAAGTTCCTCTTGTTTAGTTGTCTAACAAAGAAATTTAACTTTGAGTTCAAGAATCTTAAGTAAAACAATATACTAACACAATTATGATAAAGAAACTATTATATACAAGGAATTATCACTCGAAATTAAAAAAACTAAGGTATAAATTTTATGTAATTGAAAGGAACGTTTACTTGAGAATGAAAGCAAACAATCAACCGTAACCGATGTTGCAGCTTTATTAGGTGTTAAGTGTAGTAGTTCAACACGATGACATTAACCGTAAGCATGACCTAGAGGCACCATAGATGCCGAATGCTGCTAAGGTTTTTGTTTGTTTCCAAAGTTCTTCTTGTTTAGTTGTCTAACTAAGAAATTTAACTTTGAGTTCAATAATCTTAAGTAAAACAATATACTAACACAATTATGATAAAGCAACTATTATATACAAGTAATTATAAATTTTATGTAATTGAAAGGAACGTTTACTTGAGAATGAAAGTGAACAATCAAATTCCTCGAAGGAAAAACTAAGATAATAATTAAAAATAGATACATGGAAGTACTCAATGCTTGAAAACTATGATACTTGTAAGAGATAGCTTTTGAAAAAGATTGATTGACTTGTAAGATACTAGCTCCTTTGAAATAAACTATCACACTTTTAATTGTGAAATGATTGCACTTTTAATTTTGAGACCTAGTACTTGAAAGTTACTAAATTGCTTGGAAGAAATAAATAAATTAGATCATTAAATGACAAGACTTTAGAAATGAGTTTAATACTTACTTGTCTAAAGGGGAAAACTATTTAACAAGAAGCTTAATAACCACATTACTTTTAATTACCAATGTTTGAAAGTAAGATTTGAAGACAATCTAATTACTTGCTAATTATCCAGTATAAATAAGGCTCTAAAATCAATCGACTGCTAGATACTAATGCTAAATCAAGATTATAAAGAGATAACTAACTATTTCTTCCACTTGATGTAACGTTAACTTTATCCTTAGATTCTTTTGTACAAATAATAACCTTATCGATTTCAAGTTCTTAGAAGTGAGCTAATATTTGCTCTTAAAATTTTGTTCAAATAAAAAGTATTCTTGAAAGCTTATCTACTTGATTAAGATAAAATCCAAAACTCAAATCTAACTTTATTCAACTTCCCAACTAAGTTTTATCAAAAGATGAGTATTTAATTTAAGTTTGGCCAAATTGCTCAAACTATCTTGGATTTCATGAATTGAAATTATTTGGTTTCTAGATAGAATTTCTTAGCATCCTAAGTGTTAATTAGATTCATCTATACAAATTAATTTGCAATATAAATGTAACTTTTCCTTCTACTAGTCTTATGTTTCTTTATAGCTAGAAGGGAAATGTTTTCAAATGTTTTTTTAACTAACAATAGATTTGGCTATTTTCAAATGCCTTGTCAATACACCTAACCACTTATCTCCTAAGATTAAGTAGTTCCTATATCATGATATGGCAGGAGGTAGAATGAAATAAAGATTTTGTCGACTAAACCAGGTGTTGAGGTTTAGCTTCCCCTATTATTCCATAATCAACTCTCACCCATTTTCTCATAATTTCATAAGACATAAAGAAAAGAATGATTGTGTAAGGTTCATACTTAAAAATCTTCCATTTAAATTCTAAGTTTTAAAGTGAAAATAAATAAATAAACAATAATAATAAATGAAAAGAATCTACTATTTAACCATTTAAATGTAGATTAAGACAGAGCTCACATGTCTATTAAAAACAAAAAAAAGATTTCATATTTCATAGCATCACCTTTGAAAAGGGAAAAAGGGACAGTTTTTTTTAAGGCTTATTATATTACTTAAAGTTAACAAATAAAAGAACATAGATTTTAAAGTAAGACTTAATAAATATATAAAAGAAGAGAATAATTGAAAGTATTTTAAAGATCATGCCTATTCAAATTAAAAGAAAATATATCCATAAACAAACTAATAAGAACTTTCAACTCCTCTTCACGTGGGCCATGCTAACCTTTGTTTTTGGTTTCTTTGCAAAATAATATATTAGAAATGAGGTCATACAGGTCTCCGTTTTTCCTAATATAAAAGAAGCAAGGGACATTGTGACAATGTTTATATATATAGTTATATATCTGACACTCTAATTTTAAGGAGCAGCAATTATGACTGTACCAATCAAAATTAAGAAATAAAAATAGTTTTCAAAATAGATTTAGAAAACTCATGATATGCAATGACATTCAATTTATCTGATAAATAATATTGAAAGTTTTATTTATTTTTGTTGTATTTCTTTTTTCTTCTCTTCAGAAAAATATATGCCTATGCTTAACATTTCCAAATTTTCCTCATTCTGAAGCTAAATTTTCTGAATGCACAGCCTCAGTAATTTCTAAATTAAATCATGAAATTGATTCTTATTTGTTCAGATTACTGCTACTTTCCAGAAAATATGAACAATACACTGTCTATAAATAATAGTTATTACGGGATTTTAAATTTTTCTAATCTTTAAGATCGAATCTCAAGCAAATAACTATTGTATCCCAAATTAATGGCAAATAAAGAAAAACATTCCTATCACACTACAACAACACAATTCTATTCCTTGTAATGTGCTGGAATTAAGTCTCTATGTCATCGCTAGTCAGTTGTTTATATATCGTTTTTGTTTCATTCTAAACAATTAACAATTCAATTGTTAAATGAAACATTGTAGGTGAACCTTTTGTTGTTCTGTGGTGGACCATGTTTCAATACGAGCATCTCGATACCAAAATTATATTGTCATCAGTTTATTCCGATTGGTAAGTAAATGAACTTAAGTAATCCTTAAAAAATTATAAGAAACAAATAAAATGTATTGACATAATTTCTCAAATCTTTTACTGGTAAATTGATATTTTGTTGAACTGCAACAATCAATTGTATGGTTTGACTGGATCACAATAAGATCATCTATAATGCAGATAGGGTTTGATTATTGAATGTCTTAAGCACAAAAAGAAAAGTAAAATGACATGGTTTGGGGAAAGTTGATCCAACTCCCTGATCAATGGGTAATTCAAAAAATTTGTGAAACCGAATGACTCAATGCTTGCAGATACACATGTAATGGTGCGACTAGTGAAATGGGTCATGCAAAAAAAATTAAGGGATGCTTGGACCTACGCTTTAATAACACAACCAATTCACAAAGGAGCTCTTCGACAGGGGTAACAATTCCAAATTGAGGCATAAATCGAAGAGTTATTGTAATCAAGAAATATCCACATGGATTAAACAAACTAAGTGATCTAATGTAGTCATCTATCTCCTAGCAATATTCACTACATCTCCTTATCGAATTCTATTTTATCATCTTTTTTTTTTTTTGCTGATAAGATTCTGAGACATACACCAATAGAAGCTTGATGTACATACCCGACTGAATGGAGAATCTATCTTTCTCAATCTTGTAGCATGTCAATCACACCTTCCAGCTTTCTAGGCTTTGATTCTTGTCACACTCCAGGCTGAAATTCTCTGCACTTCCGTGTTCCACCCAACAAATTCTGGAAGAGTT